>NC_041385.1:678446780-678478439 GCF_002162155.2 Triticum dicoccoides | reverse complement strand
TCCTAACCACCTTAGGAAGCTATCCGTTTCCAACACACGTTCATTCTTTCTCTCCATGTTTCGATCTCTAAGTCTCTCAACTACACAACCCCTTTTTCCACTCTGTTACGAAATGTATTTACCTCACACACCCGCCATTGTGCCACATGCCGATCTCTCTCACTCTCCCCTCTCCTTCTCACCCTCTCGCGCTAAATACATGCATTGCCTATCTGGCCCCCCAACCTCTCGTGCGCACGCACGCATGTTGTATATCTAGGTCACTCCCTCGAGACTGTCTCACTCTTTCTTCCGCACGGCAGGCCACACTCGCTCAATCTCGCTCTCTTTATCCGAGTGTCGTTTAACCTCGTTTTCTTTCACACACAAATGATATATCTCCCTGTTCGGGCCTCGATCGACACACTCTATACTCTCTCACGCAGATTGTCTATCTAGGTCAGTCCATCCAAGCCGCCGCCACTCTTTCGACCTCATGGGAGCCATGCTCACTCAATCTCTCTCTCTCTCTCTATCTCTCTCTCTCTCCGTATGTCTCGATTGACCTTGCTCTTTCTCAGACAAAAACGATATATCACCATGTTTGAGCCCAATTCGACCTATTCACATTGTATACTCTCTCACACACATCGTCTATCTAGGTTAGTCTCTCCAACCCGTCTCACTCTTTCGATCGCACGGTGACCCTATGTGATCGGTTGACCTTGCTTCCTCCCACACACAAAATATATCTACACGTCTGTGACTGGATCATCTCTCAAGCTCTATCTTACAGCCCTCACCCTTGCCAAAAGCTCAATCGGACAATATCCTTCGGAGCATTTATATTTGGTCAATGAATGTCGGACCACACTCACTTTGCCTCTCTATCTATATGTCTCTCGATTGACCTCTCTTTCTCACACAGTATCTTCCACGCGTTGAAGCTACTACCTCTCCATCCCTCGCAAAGCCAGAGCTATTTACATTGTGAGGGGCACTCCAACCTTGGATTAATTTGTGTAGGCATGTATTCCGGTCGGTTTAGATTATATTTTCATAGCATTCGGCCCACAACTACTCCAAACACCGTTGCAACCCACACAACTCCCCTAGTTGCTTTCCCTCTGGCTCGGTCATCGCTCTCTCGCATTTCCTTTCTCGCCTTCAATGTCGCACCATGGTATTATTGAAAAAACTATGTTGTTCTCTTTAATTATTATAAATAAGCTACAAAACTACACACTGATAGTCCACTTGGAATGGAACAAATTTCGACCCACAAATTAAAGTGCTACAAACTACACACCGAGGGGCCCACATGTCATGAAACAAATTCGGACCCATATACAAATTAAACAATAAAGGACGAGGATCGAACATGCGACCGGGCCTTCAAGCCGCACGTCAATAGGCAACATACGTAGAATAGCAATGTTTGTTGTACCCCCTTTGTTCACCTAATGTTTTTATATTACCACAGCCTAATTAATGGATAACATGTAATATTATTTTTAGTATTATTCGCCTTCACTTACTGGTGGGTTCCATGTGTGCTCTCTCTCTCTCTCCTCCCCTTATGTGTTTAGACGCACGGGCAAACAGGAAGAACTCGCGGGCGATGTTGCCATTGACCATATCTGGACGCGTTCACAAGTCACGGCACCAGTTTCACGTACTAGTAGCACTAGTCAGTGTGTACGTGCAATGCACGTTAATTTGTAAGTATATTAAGTGCATGCGGATATTAACTACTAGGATATTATTTGCGTGTTGTCATGTGATTAGCACTATTTTTGGCATGAAATCAACTGCACGCTAAACGTGTTGAGCGCTCGACATTGAATCAATCTAGGTCGTTGGATGACAAGGAATACATGTGGCTTGATGATGTTTTATATTTAATTTGATACGGCTCTAGCAGAACATTCAATCGATCAAACCATACATTTCGTTCAGTCTGACTCCGACTTTAAATTATACGACGATTGATATAAAATAAACGGAAATGATAAACGTTCAGATTTTAAGCATGGCAATCCGAACATTTTTCATGACAAATTTAGATTACGCGGTGGCGGCGGGGGCGTCTCGCGGTGGGAAGCGGCTCCTCTGCGGTGCTCTGTGTGTCGTTGGGCCACTAACCGATGGCGACGACGGTGTCTTGCGCCGTTGTTGACGTACTCCTGGACGTTGGCCTAGCTTCAAGGAAGGCCAAAATGTTCTGGACTTCGGAGCGAGTCAACTAGCGGGAGGAGGCGACTGGCGTTGGTGCAAGGAAGCGGTCGACGACGGCCATCCATGCCGCTGAGGGGGGCACTGGCACCCGCGCGGGGACAGGCGCTGTCAACGGCACGGCAGAGACATTCGTGTGCACGAGCACCAGTACGGGTGCGCATGTCAGTGCACACGCAAGCGCATGCGCTGGCAGGTGCACGGGCACTGGCACGGGCGTGCGCGTTAGTGCACGCGCAGGCGTATGCGCTGGTAGGTGCACAAGCGAGTGAAAGTCGGCGGGGACCTCGTGGAACCCCGTGGCATCAAGCTCGGCGACAATGTGCGGCTCCCAGCCCATCAATGCCACGGGGATGGGCGTTGGCACAGTCGGGGCGACGGGAGCTGGAATGGGAGCGGGGACAGGCGTGGCGTCTTCCCGCAAGGCCAGTTCAAGCTCGTCCCAAAGTGCCTTATGTTCTTGAGACTCTGGCTGGGTGTCTTCCTCATGAAACTAGAACACTAAGGGCAGACCATCGTGATGCGGCATGGCGTACATTTAGGTCAGGCTAGTTGGAGGTAGACGATAGGAGAATCGGAGAGGAAGAGGGAGGATTGTACCGATACCGGGTAGTGCGGGGTTGATTTTAAACTGCGGCGTCGGTGACATTAAAAGTGGGATCAGTTGGGACGACGGTGGGCGGCGGAGCCTGGTCAAAGGGCTTGCCTCCCGGTGAGTCTGCATAGCGGTCTGCTCGCACGCCTCCCTGACAGCTGGCGCAGCGGTCTGCTCGCACGCCTCCCATCGACTCACACGCTTGCTTGGACGGCACTTGCTGATGAGAAGCGGGGACTCGTGGCGGCACGTAAACGCCCATGGTTTCAATAGTGAAAGCGTTTGCCTTAACGTGACAGGTCTTTGTTCCAAAATACCTTGGCTCTTCATTTGTGCAACTTGTCATAAGCAGCTTGTCTCGAATTGAAGAAAAAACTTACGAAGTAATATTTGTGCCATATCACGTGACCATGCTCAGTTTCAAGAATTTATGCTCACTTTCGGATTTTCTGAAATTTAAGATCCAGGATTCGAAACAATATCATAACTTGCATCATGCAATAAATTTTCAAGCCGTACATTTGTCCTGTTGTATTTCTTAAGAAAGGATTTGGTCAAACATTTTGCTTAGTTAGACTTCAGACAAGTTATATATGCAGAGTAAACGGGCTCAATTGTGTGCTCATCCTGTAGTAGTAGTAGTAGTACTAGGCAATGCAGTTGACGGGTGACCTTGACGAGCCGCGACCGAGGGAATTGAACCGTGCTCGGCACGGTAGGTAACGTTGTCTAGTTACTAAAGCATCCCTCCGTTGTTCATCGGTAGTCATTATGGACCGGGGACATGAGGGGAATTTCCTAGGGCTGGAATTCTGGCCGCCAGATATTTCGACTTGAAACGCCGAGGCTCGACTGGTTGGGGTTTCCTAATGTGCGTACCACGCACGCCACCAAATGACACAAGCCCAGTTTTTTTAGGATCAACACGAGCCATGGTCTGGCTGGTACGCCGTTGGGTCCTACGATTCGAGAATATGAAAGGAACCTTTTAAATTGCCGAATGAATCTGTGTGTATTACAATACCCGTATTTTCCTTGCAAATACTAATCTCAACGTGGTAATTGATTCATGACAAGTTGTTGAATTAGAGTGAGTTTGTGATATAGTGATCTCAACGTGGATTTCACATTTTATGGTATCCCTAGTAAGTTTTCCAATGCAGATTGAAATTTAAAAGATGAACAATATGGAGGTGAGAAAACTTTGTATGTATCAAGCATATGACCACACACACAGAGAGAGGCACACACACGCACGAACACAACAACAATCCAATAAGTATAGTTCATCTATTTTTCTAAACCATGCATGTATGACACGAATTCAAAAATACTCCTTCTATTCCTATATATTAGTCTTTTAGAGAGTTCAACAAGTGACTACATACGGAGCAAAATGAGTGAATCTAGACTCTAAAACATGTCTATATACATCCGTATGTGCCAGTCCATTTGAAGCCTCTAAAAAGACAAATATTTAGGAACGAAGGGAGTAAAATGTAAGACATCCATGGTTGTCAGTTCAATATTTAAAATGAACATGAAACTGAAACATGAATATTAAGTCTAGTACTACATTACATGCAAATGTTGTGTTTAGGCGGAGCTATGCTTGTCGGGGGTCAACCCCTCGACCTTAGATAAAATTGTGGACCTCTGTTTAGGGTTGTTTAGATTATATTTGTCCCCACCCTCCCAACCACCAATTGGTTGTGCACCCCCACCCCTCCTCCCCGGGAGAATATCATGTGCCCCCATACCTTAGATGCTATATGCCGATACGAGTTGCTTGGAGCTTGTTGATCTGAGATATAGCAGCTCACATGATGTGTCTTAATTTTTTTGCAGGAAACCTTGATGAGTTTGAGAATTGCACACAATTTGTACAAAAACTACTTAGATGCCGATTGATCCCATATCCAACAACCTCGAAGCTCGTATCACCGTAGCATCTAAGATGAAGGAGGACATCATATTCTCCTGTATGTAAGAATATCATGTGCTACCACACCTTAGATGCTTTGGTGATACAAGCTCTTCGGAGGCGTTGGATTTGTGACCCAACACCTCCTCGGTGGTTCGAATGGTTTTTTGCAGAAAAGCCCCAAAAGAGTTCGGCCACTGCTTACAAGCACAAAGACTGCTCAGATGCCATTGGATCTCAGATCAAACAACCTCCAAGCTCGTATCACCGTAGCATCCAAGCTGCGATAGCACCTTATGTTTTCTCGCACGGGAGAGTATGAGGTGCTCCCGCACCGTAGATTCTATGGTGATACGAGTTCACTGAGATCTAACGGCCCCCAGTAGGAGGTTTGAATGTTTTTGCAGTATACAGCTGATAGAGTTTGGGAAATGCGCAGAAAGTGCAAGTACTACGCATGTGCCATCTGATCATTGATCATACGACCTAGATGCTCATATCACCGTAGCGGGTAATTAAGCTACGGGGAGCACCTAATATGAGCACCGGGGAGCCGTTGGATTGAAGATGCAGCGGCACACACGAGGCCTGAATGTTTTATTTGCAAAAAAAACCTTTGGAGAGTTTGGAAATTGCGCATAATTACAAAGAATACTCCCAAGCCATTGGATCTCACTTTCAACAGTGTAAAAACTCGTACCACCATAGTATCTAAGCTGCGGGGTGGATGTAATATTCTATGTCGCTGCCATTTTTGTTCGTAAACTTGCAAAATACGTGTAACTCGTGACGTTACTTGTCTAACCGCGCAAAGTGTTTGTTCAAAAAAATCATCCTACACTGAAATATCGGAACAACACACGGGGGTCCCACTTGTCATTAATCAAATTTGGACCTAAAACTAACAAATCTGAAAGATGAGATTCAAACTGGCAACCTGGATTACAAAGCATAAGTCGATAGCCTGAAAAAATGAAGGGTTGTTGGCTTTGTCCCATAACTTGATTTTATACAGTACTTGCGTTGAGTAGAGTAGAGGGAGTGCCTCGTCAACACTTGCATGACCGTTGTCTCACTTACTGGTGGGTCCCAGGTCTGCGATCTCAATCTCTCTTCTCTCCATCGTCTAAACTTTGCACGGGCACACACGAAGAGCGACGCTAGCTTGCCGTGGTGTTATTACAACTAAAAAAAGCTTGGAAAATAGAAGAATCGCCTAGAACAAGAGACGTTGTGGCTGGTCGAGACGGAGCTAACCACATCTATCCTCCGTGCCACGTTTGCATGATGAATCTGTGTGGCTAGTGGGGTGTTTTCGACCGACTGGCTGGGTCCCGAGGTCGAACCATAGGTACTACGTCTGATACAGTATATTTTTACACGCACATTTTTCCTCCGTGCCGAGACGTGGCACACCCTACCGCGCGGTTTCGGGGTCCTCCCGGCTAGTGCACACATATATTCTTCCTGGCGTGGGACGCCCTACCGCGCGTTTTCTAGGTCCTCCTCGGTCGTAGCGCTGAAGCAAGTAAATGAGTTATCAAATCACGAAAGACCACCTTTCCCGCCGAGTACATCAGTGAAGCACGGTGGCTAGCTAGTTGGGATAGTTCGACCGATTAGCTAGGCCGCCGCCACATTTGTTTTTTCACCCATTTTTTATCTACTTGCCGGCAGGTAAATATAAATATCCACCGCGGTGTTGCTCTGGTGTTTGGGTGCGGCAGGATTTTTAATTTTTTGATTGACGGGAGTAGGCGTGGCAGGATTTTTAATTTTTTGATTGACGGGAGCAGGCGCGGCAGCAATTAGTCATGATGACTGTCAGGACCCCGATTCTATGTCACACTGATCTAGCATGTAACACCTCATATCACTTTGCGGCCTCACGCACGGTATTCCCACGGGTGTCGCCTTACCATGCCCGGGACCGTTTGCGCCTTTTGGCACACGTATATGATAGTGTCGCTAGCATCCATATGACAAAGAACCCGGGCTGACATGGCTAGTCGTGAACCCAAAGTGGCACTAACTTACAGGGACAGGCATACATGACCCAACAACGAACGTGTCGGTCATCAGCGAGTGAATCCGAGATGTAGCAACTGGGCTAGCAGGACTCCGGTAAACCGGGCTGTAGCAGGCTAACAGGACTACGATAGACACCGCGTGACATTTCCCTGAAGGGACAGACACAGGAATGAAGAAGGACACATGGCGGCCAACCTAAGTGTTCCGGAGCAGTAGCAAGATACCAGGGCTCAGTGGAAGCACTAGGAGACATTTCCCAGTAAGAGAGGCTACTAAGGATAAACAACTAGATAGTCAGATCCCACACATAGCAATACACATTACACGTACGCATAACATGCAAGTATGTGCTGTACAACCTGGCATCACAGCATAACTCAACAACTCATATAGATAAAAGCTCAGAAGAGCCATCATAGCATTTATTACAAACAGGGGTCATATGACCCATCATTCAGAGCAAACAAGCAACAAGCGGAAGCATTACATGTCTGAGTACAGACATCTACAAATGAAAAAGGCTGAAGAGCCTGACTATCTACAACATCCAATCAAGATCGTAGCTGAGGTACAAGCTACTTGTCGAAGTCCACGAGAACACTAGTAAGACCGAAGTCTCCGCTGCAAAAACATAAATAAAGCAACATGAGCACAAAAGTACTCAGGAAGACTTACATCAGATCCTATCATACATGCACTCGTATCAAGAGGGTAATGTGAGGTTTAGTTGCAACAAGCCAGCTTTGACTCTGTGGCTATCCTGTTCTACGACTACCAGAACTTCTTTGAGGTGAGATGGCGCACACGAGTCCACTAATCACCACACAATACACTACTATGGATTCATCCCCGTCTCCCTACGGGAAAGCCATCCATAGCACTCACACTTGTCTTGAGCATTTTAGAGTATCCACTTCAAGTTGTCTATGTACCATGTAAGCATCCAAGAAGTCCATAACCGCGGAACCGGCTATTCGAATAGATCATGTTAACCCTGCAGGGGTGTACTTCTTCACACATGCTCTCGCCACTTACCACCATGTACGCGTCGTGTATCTCGGCAACCTTCAAGCGGAAGCCTAGCGAGGGAGTCGGCCACGACCTGACTAACCACACAAGACTCTAGCCCAGGTTTATCGCCTATTCGGGTTCCATCCGCAAGGAGATCCGGCCGGGGTGTCGCTCACGGCCCCAAATGATGTGTGCAGGGTTCCCGAGCCCACCATCCCGGTGCCACTCGGTACACCAGGCCACGTGTGCCTAGTTTGTCCCAAGCCCACCCTGCTGGGTGCCACTTGGTAGAAAAATAGCACTATCTACAAACACTAGAAACTAGTTGCGACTCCTGGACAGAGATCAAGTGGGTTAATAAGTCGAGAGGGGCACTTAAGCATTCTAATGTGTGGTAGTAGCTAGTCATTGGACAACATACACAGAACTCAGTGCTTAAGGACGGTTCTAGTGAGACAACCCACCATGTACTCCTACATGGCCTCTCACCACTACCTTTACCAAATCGTGTTCACACATTTCACTCTCAACATCAGAACATAGAACACTGCACTCCAATTCATTCCCAATGAATCAGACCTGACACACTCTAAGCAATAGCAGTCATAGCATGGTAGGAATACAACAATGGCTTCAATCAACTCCTACACATGCTAGTGGGTTTCAACTATTTACTGTGGCAATGACAGGTCATGTAGAAGAATGGGTTCAACTACCGCAGCACAAAGTAGCAATTGAATCATAGTTGTCCTAATGCAATAACTGAGAGCAGGAGCGAGAGAGTAGGATTGTATCGGAATGAACAAGGGGGTTTGCTTTCCTGGTAGATCAACAGAGGGGCCACTGCTCCTCAGATAGGTACTCTGGAGCACTCTCCAAAGCAGGACCTATCGAGAAGGAACGATGTCGACAATCAATACACAAACATATGCAACAATATGATGCATGATCATGGCATGTAGATGTGATGTGGTTTGAACTAATGCAACTAGTATACAATTTGAATGAAGTCCATTTGAACCAAGGGTTCAAATGCAACTCCAAATTAAGCTCTTATAAATGCCATTTTAGTGTTTCACTTATACAGTAGGTATAAGTTGGTTTGTCATGCATGAAATTAGAACAGATGGATAGATTGTATTTTTCTGATAATTTTTCATATATAAATTATCTCAATCTGAGCTACGGTTGAATTTCTATGATTTTCTGAAGTTTTGCTAATTTTCTGGAATTTCCTGATTTAAAATAATTCCAGAAATCATTATTGCGTCAGCTTGAGGTCAGCACTGCGTCAGCAGTCAACCTGGGTCAAACCTGACATGTGGGGGCCACACGTCAGTGACACAGTGGTTAAGCCCGGGTCAAACCCGCACTGACCAGGGTTTGACTTGGCCCTGGGGCCCACGGTCAGCGGCTGGTGGGGTGGTTTTGGCTGCGGGATTAGGCGCTAATGACAGCCACGTCAGTCTCGCCGGAGTTCGGCCGGCGACGACCTCGAGCCACGGCGGTCCTTCGCCGGAGTCGCTGTTCCGGCGTCCAACGACACAGGGAGAGGAGCTACGAGGAGCTGGCGGAGTGCCGCATCCAACGGTGCACGGGGTTTCACCGGAGGTGGCCCAGAACGATGGCGGCGACGACGAGTGCGGTGGCCGGAGTTCGGCCATCGGGGTTTTGATGTCCGGGGCACGGGGGGAGGCTGCGAGCGGGTCCACGCGACTCGCTAGAGTGCACTGAGTGCAACGACGGTCTCGGCTGCGAGCTGCAGCGAGCTGCGGCGGCGATGGCTTTGGCCATGGTGGAAACGACGGCTACGACGCGGGAACGAGGGGGAGAAGGGAGGGGAAACGGGGAGATGCTCACGGTGGACTCGACGGGCTTGTCGGCGAGCTCGGGGACGCGCTGAAGACGGCGGGGCGGCGAAGACGATCTCCGACGACCGGAGATGAAGACGGCGGCGAGGCGGCTCTCCAGGGCCTCCCGAGGCGCGTGGCTTGACGGGGAGGTAGCCGGTGATGTGGCGGAGCTTCTGAGCTGGTCGAAAAGGCAAGGGAGAGGCGGTGGCTACAGTAACGGCGAGCGGCGGCGACGGTGGCGTTCGGGCGTCGCGTGGGAGAGAGACCACGGGAGGGGGGAGGAATGAGAGAGAGGGAGAGAGGTGCGGGGCGCGCGTGGCGTCGCGCGGGTGATCCAGGCGATGAGGGGGAGAAGCAGGAGGTGGTGGGGAACGTGGTGCGGCCGCGGCATGCCGGCCACGCAGCTGCTTTGGGCGAGGGGGAGGAAGACGACAGAGGAGCCAGTGGGCCGGGCTGCTGCTGGGCTGGCCACTTGGGCCGCTAGGTGGCTGCACAGGAACAGGCTGCACAGGGAGGTAAGCGCCAGGTAAGTTTTTCCCATTTTGTTTCTGTTTTTGTTTTCTAATTCTGTAATTTTTATTTCTGATTTAGTAAAATACTAAATCAATTTGTTTGCCTCTGATAATTTTTGTAGGGACTAATTGGATTAATCCAAAGCCCCACACCAAAAATCAGAGATATTGGACATATATTAGATATATAACTAATATATATCCAATGCAAATATTTATGCATTAATTCCAAATGCCCAAAATAAATAATTATGAGCTCCTAAAAATATTGGTTTGATTTTTATCTCTGCCCAATATTTTCAGAGAGCAACATGAACATTTTCTTGGACATTTTTGGAGCAATTTTTATCTGGGTCATTTCCAGAAATGATTCTGAGGGTTTCACAAATCCTCATTTCAAATTTAAATGGAATTTAAACATGATGCACAAATGACTAGCTAGCCTTGAGCATACCAGAACTAGGGATGTGACAATGACTCCACCTATAAAAACCCATTGCTCCCTGATGTGAGAAGTCGTCGACTGGTGTTTTACCGTGGTGAAAACCAAAAGATTCCCTGCTCCTCGGCTGGCTCCCTCTGCCTTCCCGTAGATTGCATTGCCTTTCAGCCGTTTCGCCCCCTTTGCTTCCTCTCCCCATTGCTTCTACCTGGTGCCATGGCGGCGCAGCAGATCACGGAGTCCGAGATGAGGCACCTGACACAGAAGCTCCATGCCAAGGATGCGGGGCTCAGGGCCAAGGATGTGGAGCTCCGTGAGCTCAAGGAGGAGAGGACTGCCATGCTCTTCCGTTATGTGTGGGAGTTCACAGAGCTTCAAAAGCGGCAAGCGTCCACCACAAAGATGCTCGAGGCGTCGGCGGCGTTGCTGCAGAAAGCGGGAGATACGATAGGCCATTAGGGGAGCCGGCTGGAGCGCGAGCGGGCCGATCGTGACGAGGTCCAGGATCGCTTCAGCCACTTGGTGAACCAAGTTGCCACGCACGTGTTGCGGCTGGGCGATGCCTACCGTCCTGCCAGCGCGACGATGTGGGCCGTTGGGCTAAACCCGTTCGAGCACCCGGTTGACTTCAACGAGCTGCAGCTTCCTGACCTAGTCTCCTTCTTCACCTATATCTCCGAGGAGCTGAGCCGTCTCCGCACGATGGTGGGGGCTGAGCTGGACAAGGAGGGGTTGCGGGCTGCCGTCACCCTTGCCGGGCGAATCCTTTCAGGGATCCGTCACAGGAATCCATTCGTGCCATTGGACGTCGTCTTTGACGAGCTGGCTCCCGTCGATCGGGAGCAGGCTCTGTGGTTGGTTGCACCCTGCATCACCAACGTCATGTGCCTCGAGAAGCAGAGGGACTTCGGTGGTGTTTAGGCGCCCTCTACATGGGCATGTCCATGTCTCGGCACAACATGACCGTTGGATCAAACTCAGACGGTGCAGATCAGTCACTGTAGCACAAAGCGTGTGGGTGTGTTTGGTTGCATTCTCATCTCAATATTGTTGTTTCCTCTTTGTTTATTTTTGTCAACCTACTAGTGTGGACTCATGCACCCTTCATGCACTCTGCCAAACACTCAAAAGTGGGTCGAGAAGGGAACTTTTGCTCCCATCCCGTGCACCCTTCATACACCCTGTCTAACACTATTCGTGCTTCATATGGTTCATGATTTGTGGAGTACTGTAGCACCGTACTCTCCGTGCGCTGTGGACCTAGTTCTATTAACATTGATCTCACCGTTCATTCTCAACCGGACAATCGAAAAAGAGGCACTATGTTACATATAGGAGTAGTTGACATGCGCACAACATCATTTGTTATCGTCATATCTTACTACACTAGCAACAAGATTGTGTAGTACTGACGTATGAACCACTGCACATGCCTAGTAGTAGGAGCACCGTGTATGTTCAAGTGGCTGCCGTGTTTCGCACTCCTCCGTCGTAAGAGTGGAAACGCTTGCTGTAATCATTTTTTTCTTCAGAATGAAAAACAGTGGACACGCTCTATCGTGCGGATCCTCCTCCAGCCATGCACTAAATTACTCATTTTCGCCGACATGTGGGACAGCCAGCACCTGGGTCCACTAGCCATGCACTAAATTACTCCATAGTAGAGTGACGGTAGACTACCCCGATCGAACCGCCGCATTAATGCCCAATGAGCCATCAAATCACAAAACCCCCTCCTTTCCAGCAGTAAGTTGGATGGACGAAGCAACCATCATTTCACTCTTCTCTCTCAGCTTCCTCTCTTGAAGAAAACCCCCACTCGCTTTGCTTCTCCCTCATCTTGTTCCTCCTTTCACTCTTCTCTCTCAGCTTCCTCTCTTGGATGGACGTCGGAGCACCGGCCGACGTGATGTCTATGGCTCTGGCCAAAACCGTCGAGGCTCATGGTACGAAGAAGCACAAGCACCCCGCCGAGACTACCGCAGACAAGCTCAAAGCCA
Source organism: Triticum dicoccoides (assembly GCF_002162155.2). Classification (NCBI taxonomy): domain Eukaryota; kingdom Viridiplantae; phylum Streptophyta; class Magnoliopsida; order Poales; family Poaceae; genus Triticum; species Triticum dicoccoides. The sequence continues at coordinate 678,465,857 of NC_041385.1, read as the reverse complement.
TCGCCCTGTCCAAGCCTCCTCTTCAGGATCCCTCATTAAGCAAGTCCAGGTAATGTCTCTTGTTGACGATCTTTTTCTCGATCTTGATCGTGTTTTTTCATCTAACACGCAGTACTAGTACTATTAGTACAACTTTCTGGGTGATCTTGCATGTGATTTTAGTGTGCCAAATGACGGTTCTAAATTCCTCTTTTGACCAAAACATGCGAGAGGTTGAGACTGATTTCTTATAGATTACTTTCAACTACTCCCTCTGTCCCATATTTCTTGTCTTAGATTTGTCTAGATATGGATGTATCTAATACTAAAATGTGACTTGATACATCCGTATCTAGACAAATCCAAGACAAGAATTTTGGGACGGAGGGAGTACTTTATGAACATCATTACTACCTTTTAAGAGGGTATATTTGCCTCAATAACTTGTGTTATAGATATTGCATGTAATCCCTCTGCTCTCATGCCTTCGAAGACATGTTCTAGTGTCTTTGTTCACTCATTTCTGTGCGTATATGTAGTCATATATGGAGTATAATATCGAAAATCATCTTATATTTCTGAACGAAGGTAATAATAAAATATGGTTTCTGTTTGAATTAGAACCAGATCCGCGGTGGAGATGAAGTTCTCAAAGTCATGCCCTGTGAACTGGAAGACCTGATGATGAGTTCTACTGCTAAACTATCCAGCTGCTGTGTCCTTGTCGCCACGTGTCCTGATCTATTGTTTTCCTGCAGCATTGTTGTCAGGCGTGTTCTCGAGGCTGTACTTGACCACAACAATTTCCAGGCTGTGCCTTCGATTACGAAGGGTGGGTTCTTGTAAAGCTTCCCAACAAATCTAATGCGGCCTGTCTTCACCATCATGTTTATGAGTGGAAAGACCACTCTGTTAGGTTCTCCAAGGTTGACAAGATGGTGATGGTGCATGTAGACATCTCACATGAAGTCCATGGCCTAGTCAGTTATGCGGGGTTCATCCCGTAGGTCGGTGGCAAGAAATAGTCTGCAGAGTTTAGTTAGTGCAACTTTGCTTGTCTGTAGTAAGTACTATTATTCAGTACTTGATTTGTGTTTGTGAACCCTGTATTGTTTATTAGTACTGCCGCTTTTGGTGTGTGGTCAGTCCTGAGAACGGTCTATGTTAATGTCTGTCCACTCAATTCAGTCTGTACATTTTGAAGTATCCAGATCATATTTTTTGTGAGGACGGTTTATCAATTATGGTTACACTCCAATATCTGTATGCATTGCAGGGTTTATCGCACCCACCAGGATTTCCAGTCCCATGGATGTTTGGTCCATATGATTTGTCACGGCCTTTGGACTGTCCTGCTTGTGGGAGTAGGCGGGCCCCCCGCATGCCACGCGTAGTTGGACGATCAATCTTTTGTTTAGTACTTCAACATAGTGATTTCCTGGTAAGGATTCACTCGTGTCACATCAAGTAAATCTTATTGATTTACTGTCTAAATCTTATTGATTTAATGTCATGTTTTCTTTCTTTTCCTGCAATTTTATGATGCAGGTTTTGCCATGTGACATTCATCACAGAATAAACCGTTTGGTTTGCTCTACGATGGCTATTTTTGCAGGTTTCACTTCTTATGTCATGTCAGTAACGAAGGCACTGTCCATCACTTATATTACTGGAAAAAATTGGATCAGTCTGTTGTCTGAGTACAAGCTGAATCCCTATGATGAACTGCAGTTTGGTTTAACAAAAACGCCACAATTAGTCCTTCTCGCGTTTAAAAGAAATGAAGAAAAAAACTGGATCACGGTCACGGATCCTAGTCAAGTTAGAAAGCTGATCATACCAGACCAGACATGATCGCCGCTGTCTCGCACAGATCGAGCACTGGCAGTTGCTCTAGCACTGATAGCGGCAGCAACTCAGTCTAATCCTGCTCAGGATTGGGTAACGACCGCGTCAGCGGATCAGTCTGATCTACCGGAGGATCGGGCATCAACAACGGCACCTGCTTTGACACCGGCACCAGCTCTACAAGGAGCGCCATCTTCGGCAGCAGCAACGGCTTCGGCACCTGCACCAACACTTGCACTTGCATATGCTCCGGCCTGTGCAGTTGCACCTACAACAGACTGGGCTGCAGTTCGCACTTCATATACCAAAGTCTTTACAAAACCGACATGTCCACCTTCTTGATAAGCATTGGCCACCCAAGTGCTTCATTCTTTTTTCTTTCCATGTTGTTTCGCATGATTCACTATGTTGATCTAACTGTTTGGGTATGTCTTCTTGTTTGCAAACAGAGAATTCCTAGAGCAACGAGGGAGTCGTTCAACAATCCGGGCGACCACGGCCAAGTTTCTCTTACCATGCGCAGCCTTGTTGTGAATGAACCTGCTCAATATACCGTAAGTACAAAGGATGGTCGCATGATGATTGATGCTAAAGGATGGTCAAGGTTCAAATCTAAATCATAGCTTGCGGTAGGGGATTGTGTCAAAATCGAACTTTCTCGGCAAGGAGAGCTGGTCCAAATCAACTTTGAAATTCTTCAGTAGCAGCACGCAACTGCCGAACTGATCTATCTTCCGAGAGATTTTGATGTAATAATCTGGCATGGTGAAACAAGTGTCCCGTGTGTATAAGTAGTACGATAGTATTATTTATCACATGGTATATCGTTGATAGAATTGCAACTTTGATTGCTGGTTAGGAACTATCGTTCGATTCCATTCCAACAACTGCCGTGCTTTATTCAATTTTGTGTATTCGCCTTGTGACAGCATCTAAAACCAGCGCCATACCGATCGCTTGCAATATGAAAAGCGTTGAGGTAGAACACATGGCCCCCCAAACATGCAGGGTCGACCTGCGGCCCAAAGTCCAGAACCATGAGCCTATCTGAGTATTATATTGTCTGCTGAACCCCCATAAAAAAGCTGAACCCCCATAATGCCAGTGCGCTGCAGAGGGAGTATATTTCTCGGCAAGGTGAGCCTGTGATATAAAAGATTTGTATATTTCTTTACAGAGGGAGTATCTCTCTGTCAAAATATATATTTATGTGTAACTAGTTACTCCTGTCTTTCTACTTCCTTTCGCTGATATGTGGGGCAACCGGCAACGGGGTCCACGTGCCATATGCACAAATTAGAGTGCACAAGTTCATGGTAGACACACCCTAGTCGTAGCAACGCAGTAATGCCCAATGAGCCGTCAAATCACCCCCCCCCTTTCCAGCTTTAGCAGTAAGCTGGATGGACAAAGCGGCAATATTTCACTGGGCCTGAATCCCCTTCTCCCTTGTCTGCTTGTTCAGAGAAAACCCCCACTCGATGATTGCATAGGGTTTTCTCATGGAGAACCAGATACGAATTCTTCATCCATCCCCGATAAATCCAAGTCCCTTGGTCGCAGGTAATCCTAGGATGGCAACCACCGCTGTTGATGCATTTTTCTTCGTACTGAATCTAGTGTGTTTCAGTTGCAGTGCCCAAAGTGCAAGTACCCTACAGATTTCTGCGCCTTTGGCGAGACGCCACACTTGTTCCTTCTCATCCTAACACAGCATTTTGAAACACGCACAGTATGTTCCTAGAATCCTCTTTTCTATCAGGGAGGGTGGTTTTTTTTTGAACATGTTGTGTTCTCATATTATTTTTCCTGCAGTGTATTATTTACTCTACCAGAACACATGTACTCAAGATGCTCGGCCTTGCCATAACTGAATACACTAGTTTAATGGTCACAGTGAAGACAAGCCATGAATATTACTTCCGAGTTGGGTTCATGAACCAAGAAGATCGCTGTTTTTTTATGGCCAAACTTGGATAAACTTTCTCAAGTGTTACGGACTGAAAGTTGGCGCACGAATGTTGATGGAAATAGTAGAACCTGGTCTCATCTTCACTGCGATCTTCCACCCCATCGTCATTCCAATTGTTCATCCATGTTAGTTTTGTTCTGGTTCTTGCTTGTTGCCTCGATTACTTCTTAATCCACCTATTCTGTCTAACTAATCACAATTTAACTTTAGAAGTAGCAACGAGTCTCTCACGAAGATGCTACTTCTAACTAATATTTTCTTATAATTGGTGGCACGTGTAGGTTTTTTCAGAGTTAAGCAGTCTGCTCGTTTGTTACTCTCTAATAACTCGGTTGTTACTAATGGCACTGAAGTTGATTGGATCGGCATCCACAAGTTCCTACACTTTATTGATCGTCTTGAGGTCCTTGTGGGGCGTTTCAATGGTGGAAGGTCACGTGGGATATGTGTGCCACTGCTGCACTCATTGAGCATGTCCAACTGTGTCGAGAAACTTATGGTACGAGCTGTTTTCTGTTATATATGTTATTCATAAACTATTGCTTATACACAGTTTTACAGCTGTGATCTTCTTGAAATAGGAACTGCCGAGTTCTATTGTTCCTATACAGATGCCTGACCATGGTCGGGTCAGACTTGCACTTGGTCACAACATGATGTTTATGTCGACCTACTCAATTCCCCTTGGAGGTGAAAAGATACTTATTCATGGGTGGTCTCAAATAATGAAGGCTCGTCCATCTTGGAGAATAGGACAGAATATTATGTTCATGCTTTTCCATGGCTCTAAAGAGAATATCCTGTTTATTGACCATGTTGCGAGATGAAACCGCTTTCAGAAGGTTGTGGATGCGCGGGGTGGCGCCTGGGCCTTGTCCTGGGGCTTGGCGGCCTCACCCTTGGTTAACTGTACGCAAAGTAGCACTGTTCGAGGCGTGCTTTGTACGGTTGAACCTGTATAAGTACTCATACTGCTTTCAGCTTTGGTTGTTAAGTGCCCCTGCTGGTTTCAGTTAAGGTTGTTAAGTACTCCTGCTGCTTTTATAGTCTGTCGTGTTTCTTCAGTCATGTCTTCCTCCAGCCGCCAAAACCAAACTAGCGCGGGCGGGGCCGCCTGCTTCCGCCTCCCACGGCTGGCTGTGCCTCAGCGCACGCATCGCCGCCCCACCGTCTCCTAAATCGTTAACGTTGACGTCCTCCGGGCGCTTTGGTGCGCTCGCTGCGGCGCCGCCCTCTCGCGTTGTCAACATGGTCAACAAACAACAGGAATCGGCAGAAGTACGTGGAGAGGATGACAGTAGGGGCCCACCACGCCAGCGTCTGGAAAAATAAAATGCTTCCTCCTAGTGTTTTCCTGACATCTGGGACCCACGACATTGTGAGCGTATATAGTCAATAGACAAGAGAACATCACAAGATCGGCTGACACCTGGGACGTAGCTACTCGAGCAGTATTTTTTTTGTTTGGTATTGTTGAGACGGAGCAGGGTTTGAACTGGGCTGTGGCCCGTCTAGCCCAGGCTTATATTTTATGTTCACCATGTGACCAGCCCAGCTATTTTTTCTTTGTGAAAATGAGCCTAGTTTATTTTTTCTGAAGAATACCCAATCCAGGCCTACTTATTTTTCTATGCCCTGATGGGCTGCAACTCTTTCAAGACGCCTTCAAATCTTGAAAGTAATATGAAATGGGTTGTAAATATAAAAACATATGACAAATTGGCAATTACTTATACTTTCTGATTTTTTTTCACATTTTCAGATTCCTATTTCACTCGGCATTAACCTAATTTAAATATATCTTCAAAGTACTTTAAATCTGGCTCGACATTTCGGTATTAAAAATAGTTTGGAACCCACAGAAATATGCGAAATTGGCCCTGGCCAACCAAAAAACGACTACAATAAATTGCATAAGAAGTTGCCATGAGCTATATATAAATTATTTAAAAAAAGAGGGAGTGGTCTGACTTGTGGGACTGTTTAGTTGACGCGTATGCAAGATTTTTTTAGTTATTATATACGTCAACGAATGATTCTAGCAGACGTAACCATTGGATGTCAATCCAACGGCCGTCGTGTTTCTTCAATCTCTGATCTTCTTGCTCCAGCCGCCAAAGCAGTGCCGGCGGGACCGCTTGCTCCCGCCTCCCGTGGCCGGCTATGCTGCCGCGCAGGCCTCAGCGCCCCCTACTACTCCCACCGCTGGCCAGGGCATCCCTCTACTCGCCTACACCCCCTGTTATTCTGCGGCAACGGTAGCCTCACACCGCAGCCGAACCGGTGAACCCTCGTACTCCTCTCCGCGCGGGCTTCCGCTGCCGCGTCTTCCTCGGCTCTGCGTCGTCCCCTTCCTAGGCCTCGCCGTCGTCCATCGCCGTGGTGTGATACGTCTCCAACGTATCTATAATTTTTGATTGTTCCATGCTATTATATTACCTGTTTTGAATGATTATGGGCTTTATTATACACTTTTATATTACTTTTGGGACTAACCTATTAACCGGAGGCCCAACCCATATTGTTGTTTTATTGCCTTTTCAGTATTTCGAGGAAAAGGAATATCAAACGAAGTCCAAATGGAATGAAACCTTCGGCAGCGTGATTTTTTTTGGAAGAATATGATCCTAGAGACTTGGAGTTCACGTCAGAAGATCCTCAAGGCAGCCACGAGATAGGAGGGCGTCCCCCTGTAGGGCGCGCCCCCTGTCTTGTGGGCCCCTCGAGGCTCCCCCGACCGACTTCTTTCGCCTATATAGTTCCACGTACCCTAAAAACATCCACGGAGAAGATAGATCGGGAGTTCCGCCGCTGCAAGCCTCTGTAGCCACCAAAAACCTCTCGGGAACCCTTCTCGGCACCCTACCGGAGGGGGATCCATCACCGGTGGCCATCTTCATCATCCCGACGCTCTCCATGACGAGGAGGGAGTAGTTCACCCTCGGGGCTGAGGGTATGTACCAGTAGCTATGTGTTTGATCTCTCTCTCTCTCTCATGTTCTCTCTTGTGTTCCCTCTATGGCACGATCTTGATGTATCCCGAGATTTGGTATTGTAGTTGGATCTTATGATGTTTCTCCCCATCTACTCTCTTGTGATGAATTGAGTTTTCCCCTTTGAAGTTATCTTATCGGATTGAGTCTTTTATGAGAACACTTGATGTATGTCTTGCCGTGCTTATCCCTGGTGACAATGGGATACCATGTGCCTCTTGATGTATGTTTTGGTGACCAACTTGCGGGTTCCGCCCATGAACCTATGCATAGGGGTTGGCACACGTTCTTGACTCTCCGGTAGAAACTTTGGGGCACTCTTTGAAGTACTTTGTGTTGGTTGGATGAATCTGAGATTGTGTGATGCATATCGTATAATCATGCCCACGGATACTTGAGGTGACAATGGAGTATCTAGGTGACATTAGGGTTTTGGTTCATTTGTGTCTTAAGGTGTTATTCTAGTACAAACTCTTTTATAGATCGATCCAAAAGAATAACTTTGAGGTGGTTTCGTACCCTACCATAATCTCTTCGTTCGTTCTTTGCTATTAGTGTCTTTGGAGTGACTCTTTGTTGCATGTTGAGGTCTTGTTATATGATCTATCTATGTTATTATTGTTGAGAGAACTTGCACTAGTGAAAGTATGAACCCTAGGCCTTGTTTCCTATCATTGCAATACCGTTTACACTCACTTTTACCACTTGTTACCTTGCTGTTTTTATAATTTCAGATTTCAAAAACCTTTATCTACTATCTATATTGCACTTGTATCACCATCTCTTCGCCGAACTAGTGCACCTATACAATTTACCATTGTATTGGGTGTGTTGGGGACACAAGAGACTCTTTGTTATTGGGTTGCAGGGTTTATTGAGAGAGACCATCTTCATCCTATGCCTCCTATGGATTGATAAACCTTAGGTCATCCACTTGAGGGAAATTTGCTACTGTCCTACAAACCTGTGCACTTGCAGGCCCAACAACATCTACAAGAAGAAGGTTGTGTAGTAGACATCAAGCTCTTTTCTGGCGCCGTTGCCGGGGAGGCTAGGTAAAGGGCACTCACTCACACCCTGCCAATCAAGCTCTTTTCTGGCGCCGTTGACGGGGAGGTTAGCGCTTGAAGGTATATATTTAGATCTTGCAATCGAATCTTTTTGTTTCTTGTTTTATCACTAGTTTAGTTTATAAAAGAAAACTACAAAAAAATTGAATTGAGTTTGTCTCATACGCTTCATCTTTTTAATATCTTTCGTGAGAATGATGGAAAGGAAAATTGTGCTCAAGTGCTAGAAAAAGAATTATATAAAATGTTTTGCATGAAATCTTTCAATGATGAGCATGATTGCAATTTTTTAGTATGAATTCCTTGAATATCCATGATGCTAATGATATGCAAAGCCACAAGCTTGGGGAAGCTACATTTGATGATTATGATATTTTTTGTTCCCCAAGTTTTGATGATAATATTTTTTATGATGAAAGCATGCCTCCTACCTATGATGATTATATTGATGAAAGTGGGTTTGGAAGAGTGTCAACTTTAGGAAGTAGTGATCCCACTATTTTGGAGGATGTTGAATCTTATTGTGATGAATATGAAAGTGGATTTGGAAGAGTGTCAACTTTATTTAGTGATGATTCCACTATTTCGGAAGAGGTTCCAATTGATTATGAGAACAAAGTTGCTATCTATGATGATTATTGTGATGACTTGTATGCTATAAAGAGTAATGATAACCATGAAACTTGTCATCATGATTTTAGTTTTCAATTGGATTATGCCTCACATGATAGTTATTTTGTTGAGTTTGCTCCCACTACTATTCATGAGAAGAAATTTGCTTATGTGGAGAGTAGTAAATTTTCTATGCTTGTAGATCATGAAAGGAATGCTTTAGGTGTTGGTTATATTGTCGAATTCATTCATGATGCTACTGAAAATTGTTATGAGGGAGGAACATATGCTTGTAGGAATCGCAATAATGTCAAATTTCCTCTCTATGTGCTTAATGTTTTGAAGCTATGCTTGTTTTACCTTCCTATGCTTGTTGATTATTGTTCCCCTAATGTATTTGCTCACAAAATCCCTATGCATAGGAAGTGGGTTAGGCTTAAATGTGCTAGTCATATTCTTCATGATGCTCTCTTTATGTTTCAATTCTTATCCTTTATGTGAGCATCATTGCCATCATCATGCCTAGCTAAAAAGGCATTAAAGAAAAGCGCTTGTTGGGAGACAACCCAATATTTATACTTACTGTTTTTGTGTGTCCACATGATTATGCTACTGTAGTAATCATGTTTTATAGCTTTTGTTTTAATAAAGTGCCAAGTAGAACCTTTGGGAAGACTTGGGTGAAGTTTATGTGATCTTGCTGTAAAAAACAGAAATTTTTGCGCTCACGAGTTTAGCTGCCATGTTTTACTGGAGAGTGCTTTTAGGTTGATTCTTTTTGAAGATGATTAATAGATAAATTACTCAGGTCCAGAAATTTATTTCATAATTTTTGTTGTTCCAGAGGTATACGTTTGATACAGATTACTACAGACTGTTCTGTTTTTGACAGATTCTGTTTTCTAAGTGTTGTTTGCTTATTTTGATGCATCTATGGGTAGTATTAAGTGGTATGAACCATAGAGAAGTTAGAATACAGTAGATATTACACCAATATGAATAAATAATGAGCTCATTACCGTACCTAAGTGGTGGTTTTATTTTCTTATACTAACGGAGCTTACGAGTTTTGTGTTGAGTTTTGTGTGGTTGAAGTTTTCAAGTTTTGGGTAAAGATTCAATGGATTATGGAATAAGGAGTGGAAAGATCCTAAGCTTGTGGATGCCCAATGCACCCCAAGGTAATATTCAAGGACAACCAAGAGCCTAAGCTTGGGGATGCCCCGGATGGCATCCCCTCTTTCGTCTTCGTTCATCGGTAACTTTACTTGGAGCTATATTTTTATTCGCCATATGATATGTGTTTTGCTTGGAGCGTCATTTCATTTTGCTAGTTTTTGCTTGCTGTTAGCTAGAATAATGTTTTGCACCTTTAGTTTCAATAAAAAAAGTCAAGGATAGCCTTTGCCATGCTTATTTTGGTAGTATACATGTTGCTGTTTGGAAACAGAAAGTTTACTGCTGTTGCAAAAAATCCCTAGAAAAGTCAGAGCATGGTCTAAAGTTGAATCTTTTTGCATATTGATCTCAGGTAAATTTATTACAGTGGGAATTTTAGTTCATAATTTTTGGAGTCAGGGAAGTATTGATACCCTTGCATTCTTTACAGACTGTACTGTTTTGACAGATTGCTGTTATGGTTGCATTGTTTGCATATGTTTACTTGTTTAATGATTCCATTTGAGCATAGGAGTATTAAATATGCAGAGACATTTAGTATTCAATGTTGAATAATAATGTTAGTGATTTGTTACAGTATAAGATGATATGGTTTTGCATTGGTTTATACTAACCTATCTGACGAGTTCTTGTTGAGTTTGTTGTGAATGAAGCTTTTGATAAAAAGAAAACCGTGACATGAAAGGAATTAAGGAGACACAAAAGCTCAAGCTTGGGGATGCCAAAGGCACCCCAAGATAATATTTCAAGAAGTCTTAAGCATCTAAGCTTGGGGATGCCCTGGTAGGCATCCCACCTTTCTTCTTCAACAATCACCGGTTAGTATCGGTTGAGCCTAAGTTTTTGCTTCTTCACATGAGTCGTGCTATCCTTGCATCGTCATTTTATTTTGTTTTTATTGCTGATTGAATACAATACCAAGATCTGAAATTCTTTAATGAGAGAGAGCGTTTGCATAGTTGCATAATTATTTTGACTACTCATTGAACTTCACTTATATCTTTCGGAGTAGTTTGTCGTTTGCTCTAGTGCTTCACTTATATCTTTTAGAACACGGTGGTGGTTATATTTTGAGGAAATTGCTAGTCTCTCATGCTTCACTTATATTATTTTGAGAGTCTTAAACAACATGGTAATTTGAATGAAAACTATAATAGAAAGTGAATTGGATGCTATGATCAATTTGATGCTTGATAATTGTTTTGAGATATGGAGGTAGTAATATTAAAGTCATGGTAGTTGGGTGATTATGGATTTAAAGAATGCTTGAGTTGAAGTTTGTGATTCCCGCAGCATGCACGTATGGTGAACCGCTTTGTGATGAAGTTGGAGCACAATTTTATTTATTGATTGTCTTACTTATGAGTGGCAGTCGGGGACGAGCGATGGTCTTTTCCTACCAATCTATCCCCCTAGGAGCATGCGTGTAGTGCTTTGGTCTTTGATTAATGTTGAGTCCATGGATTATACACACTCCTTTCACCCCTCCATTATTGCTAGCCTCTGTTGTATCGTGCAACTTTCACCGGTACCATACACCCACCGTACTCCTTCCTGATAATAGCTACCATACCTACCTACTATGGCATTTCCATAGCCATTCCGAGATATATTGCCATGCAAATTTCCACCGTTCCGTTCATATGACACACATTACTTTTGTCATATTTATTTTTGCATGAACATGTAGTTGACATTGTATTTTTGGCAAAGCCACCGTTCATAATTCTTTCATACATGTCACTCTTGATTCATTGCATATCCCGGTATACCGCCGGAGGCATTCATATAGAGTCATATTTTGTTATAAGTATTGAGTTGTAATTGTTGAGTTGTAAATCAATAAAAGTGTGATGATCATCATTATTAGAGCATTGTCCTAGTGAGGAAAGGATGATGGATACTATGATTCCCCCATAAGACAGGATGAGACTCCGGACGAAAAAAAAGAGGCCATAAAAAAATGCCCAAACAAATAAAAAAATTAGAGAAAAAGAGAGAAGGGACAATGCTACTATCCTTTTACCACACTTGTGCTTCAAAGTAGCACCATGATCTTCATGATAGAGAGTCTCATATGTTGTCACTTCCATTTACTAGTGGGAATTTTTCATTATAGAACTTGGCTTGTATATTCCAATGATGGGCTTCCTCAAAATGCCCTAGGTCTTCATGAGCAAGCAAGTTGGATGCACACCCACTTAGTTTCTTTTGTTGAGCTTTCATATATTTATAGCTCTAGTACATCCGTTGCATGGCAATCCCTACTCACTCACATTGATATCTATTAATGGGCATCTCCATAGCCCGTTGATACGCCTAGTTGATGTGAGACTATCTTCTCCTTTTTTTGTCTTCTCCACAACCACCAGTCTATTCCACATACAGTGCTATGTCCATGGCTCACGCTCATGTATTGCGTGAAAGTTGAAAGAGTTTGAGATTATTAAAGTATGAAACAATTGCTTGGCTCATCATCGGGGTTGTGCATGATTAAATACTTTGTGTGATGAAGATAGAGCATAGCCAGACTATATGATTTTGTAGGGATAACTTTCTTTAGCCATGTTATTTTGAGAAGACATGATTACCTTGATTAGTGTGCTTGAAGTATTACTGTTTCTTATGTCTTTATTAACTTTTATTTTGTATTATTTGGATCTGAACATTCATGCCACAATAAAGAGAAATTACTTTGAGAATCATGCTAGGTAGCACTCCACATAAAAAATTCTGTTTTTATCATTTACCTACTCGAGGACGAGTAGGAATTAAGCTTGGGGATGCTTGATATGTCTCCAACGTATCTATAATTTTTGATTGTTCCATGCTATTATATTACCTGTTTTGAATGATTATGGGCTTTATTATACACTTTTATATTACTTTTGGGACTAACCTATTAACCGGAGGCCCAGCCCATATTGCTGTTTTATTGCATGTTTTAGTATTTCGAGGAAAATGAATATCAAATGAAGTCCAAACGGAATGAAACCTTCGGCAGCGTGATTTTTTGGAAGAATATGATCCTGGAGACTTGGAGTTCACGTCAGAAGATCCTCGAGGCAGCCACAAGATAGGAGGGCGCGCCCCCTGTCTCGTGGGCCCCTCGAGGCTCCCCCGACCGACTTCTTTCGCCTATATAGTCCCACGTACCCTAAAAACATCCACGGAGAAGATAGATCGGGAGTTCCGCCGTCGCAAGCCTCTGTAGCCACCAAAAACCTCTCGGGAACCCTTCCCGGCACCCTGCCAGTGGGGGATCCTTCACCGGTGGCCATCTTCATCATCCCGGCGCTCTTCATGACGAGGAGGGAGTAGTTCACCCTCGGGGCTGAGGGTATGTACCAGTAGCTATGTGTTTGATCTCTCTATCTCGTGTTCTCTCTCGTGTTGCCTCTATGGCACGATCTTGATGTATCCCGAGCTTTGGTATTGTAGTTGGATCTTATGATGTTTCTCCCCATCTACTCTCTTGTGATGAATTGAGTTTTCCCCTTTGAAGTTATCTTATCGGATTGAGTCTTTTATGAGAACACTTGATGTATGTCTTGTCGTGCTTATCTGTGGTGACAATGGGATATCATGTGCGTCTTGATGTATGTTTTGGTGACCAACTTGCGGGTTCCGCCCATGAACGTATGCATAGGGGTTGGCACACGTTCTTGACTCTCCGGTAGAAACTTTGGGGCACTCTTTGAAGTACTTTGTGTTGGTTGGATGAATCTGAGATTGTGTGATGCATATCGTATAATCATGCCCACGGATACTTGAGGTGACAATGGAGTATCTAGGTGACATTAGGGTTTTGGTTGATTTGTGTCTTAAGGTGTTATTCTAGTACGAACTCTTTTATAGATCGATCCAAAAGAATAACTTTGATGTGGTTTCGTACCCTACCATAATCTCTTCGTTCGTTCTCTTCTATTAGTGTCTTTGGAGTGACTCTTTGTTGCATGTTGAGGGCTTGTTATATGATCTATCTATGTTATTATTGTTGAGAGAACTTGCACTAGTGAAAGTATGAACCCTAGGCCTTGTTTCCTATCATTGCATTACCGTTTATGCTCACTTTTACAACTTGTTACCTTGCTGTTTTTATAATTTCAGATTTCAAAAACCTTTATCTACTATCTATATTGCACTTGTATCACCATCTCTTCGCCGAAGTAGTGCACCTATACAATTTACCATTGTATTGGGTGTGTTGGGGACAGAAGAGACTCTTTGTTATTGGGTTGCATGGTTGTTTGAGAGAGACCATCTTCATCCTACACCTCCTACGGATTGATAAACCTTAGGTCATCCACTTGAGGGAAATTTGCTACTGTCCTACAAAATTGTGCACTTGCAGGCCCAGCAACGTCTACAAGAAGAAGGTTGTGTAGTAGACATCATGATGCTCTCGGCACGGTGTGGTCAATGTGGTCAACGACCGACTTCCATCGGAAGAGTACTGTACGTGGAGAGGCTAACAGCTAGGTCCACAGCAGCCGCAAGGAAGTGCCTCCTTATTACGCAGAAAATAATTATTCCTCCACCTGACAGCACGGATCCACCGGACGGGCCACCAGTATTTCGCAAAAAAAACGTTTCCCCCTGACTGCTGGGACCCACAGGACGGGCCACCATATTTCACAAAACAATGTTCCCCCCGCTGTCAGCTCGGACCCACCGGAAGTGCCTCCTTATTACGCACAAAAAAATGCATACCCCATGCTAGCTGGGACCCACCTTGGTGGGAGGCTGACTTGTGGGCCTACTAAGTTGACTGGGATGGAGGCCTTTGTCAACTTTAGTCAATATATGAACGAATCTGGCTCCAGTGACCGTACGATGTCCATCCAACGGCCGTAGTGCTTCTTCAACCTCTGGTCTTCTTGCTCTAGCCGCCCAAAGAAGCGCCGGTCGTGCCGCCTACTCCTGCCTCCCGTGGTCGGCTATGATGCAACGGAGGCCTCACCGCCCCCTACTACTCCCACCACTGGTCAGGCCATCCCTCTATGCACCCACACCCCCTGTTACTCTACGGCGACGGCAGCCTCACACCGCAGCCGAACGAGTGAACCCTCATACTCCTCTACGCGTGGGCATCCACTGCGCGTCTTCCCCGGCTCCGCGTCATCCCCTTCCTAGGTCTCTGCGTCTTCCACCGCCCTAGTGCTCTCGGCGCGGCATGGTCAACGTGGTCAAGGAATGGCTTCCATCAGACATGGATTGTACGTGGAGAGGCTGACAGATGGGTCCACGACCGTAACAAGGAAGTGCCTCCTTATTACGCGCAAAATAATTATTTCTCCACCGGAGAGTAGGGTCCCATCGGATGGGCCACCGTATTTCGCAAAAAAAACATTTCCCCCTGTCTGCTGGGACGCACCAGCTACATCTTCGCACGCAAGGAAGTGCGTCCGAAAAAAACGATTCGCCCCCCTAACTGCTGGGACCCACCAACTACATCTTCGCACGCAAGGAAGTGTGTCCGGGCAAAAAAAAATGATTCGCCCCCTTGACTGCTGGGACCCACCAGCTACATCTTCGCACGCAAGGAAGTGCCTGACAGTCGGGACCCACCTGGTCGAAGCATACGTAGCGTTGTCATTCTGGTCGCGAACGTGTACGTACATATATACTGGTCGATGTAGAGGCGCGCACGTGTCGTAGTAGAGGCGCGTACGTGTCGTAGTAGAGGCGCGCACATAGCATGCACATGTACATACAGCGGCCAGGGTGCAAGAATGACAATACGGCCACATACATACATACGGGTGGGGTCTCGAACGCCTACTCGCGCATACGTACTGCCAGGGCTCGTGTACATGGCTGGGTCGGAACGGAGAAACAGCGTCATCGTCGTATTCATGGGGAGGCAACGGAATGCATCGTGTTCGTGTTCATGGGGAGGCAATGGAATGCGTCGTGTTCATCAGGAGTCAACGAAACGCATGGGAGCCAACTAGCTGGGTCGAAACGGAATGCATGGTCGTGTTCATTGGGAGGGCTTGGACGGAACAGGCGATGGAAACGAGGCCTGGCGTATCGCACAACAGAGGAAATGGACCTCCTACGTTCAGAACATGGTCCTATTGATCGGGAGGGGTGTGGTGTACCGCAAAACGGAGGAAACGGACCTCCTACGGTCAACATAGGGGTCCTGTTGATCGGGAGGGGTGTGGCGTACCGCAAAACGGAGGAAACAGACCTCCTACGGTCGAAACGGGGGTCCTGTTTATCGGGAGCATTGTGGCGTACCGCAAAACGGACGAAACAGACTTTTGTTGGAGCGCTACGGTCGAAATGGGGGTCCTGTTCATCGGGAGGGGTGTGGCGTACCGCAAAACGGGACTCCACGGGATATTGTTCATCTCCACCGTCGACCTCCTCCATCCACCACGGGTCCTGTTCGTCCAGCCTCCATCGTGCGCTACTCCATCGGCTACTGTTCAACAACCCCTCGACCATCTACTATTCATCCAGCCCTCCACACCACGGGATCCTGTTCATCCACCGCTCCACGGGCACCCCTCCACCATTTACTGTTCATCCAGCCATGCACCACACCACGGGGTCCTATTCATCCGGAGGCAACGCCACGCTCTTCAGTTAGCAGCAGTAGCGAAGGAATCGCTCGATCAGGTTCAGTTAACAGCCATCGATCGGTCGCTCGGGTTCAGTAACGCGTAGCCTGCAGTGCAATCGCTCGGATTTAGTTAGAGCCCAACGCCTCGCCCGGGTTCAGTTAGAGCCAACGCCTTGCACACACGCACGTACGTGTACGAGAGAAACGCGCATCGCTTGGCTCCCGACCTCGCCGTAACCGGCAACTCCCCGAAATTTTCCTCGCCCTCGCTTCTACCACGGTTTTTTACGTCATGGACGGCCCAAAGAATGTCATCCAGCTGCGTCTCCGGCCCGCCCAGGACGAAAAGCCCATTTTCTGTCATGATTTTTTGTCATAGAAGTAGGAGCTCACCACATCTATGATGATACCGGGTTTTGTCACAATTATCGTCATAGAAGTGTCATATGTATGACAGAAACAAAATTCGTTCGGCCTAAAATGTCACGGATGTGTCTTTTTTTGTAGTGGTTGTAGCAAATATATTGTACACTGCGGGTCTTTCAGCCAAGTTTAGAGGCAAGCATGTGGGGACAGTGCTCTGATGTGTCGCATCAACTCGTACAACGAGGAGAAGCTTGATTTTACTACACGCCTTCTCCCTCGCCCATGCGCGCGGTTGCTCGCAAACGAGGACAGGCTTCTACAACAAGCTATCCATCCCGCTCGCGGTGGACGGACATGCAGCAGTGGATTCAACACTGTAGAAGCAGTAGTAGTAACATCATTGTTCGTCTTCTCGAAGAGGCGAAGCGCCAAGGGCAAACTAAACGTTGCATGAGACAAAATTGCTATGTGAGCCCACTATTGTACTAGTACGTACAACTACTTGCTAGTATATAGCCCTGTAAACCAGAAAGGAGTATTTGCCTTTCTAGAGATTTCAACAAGTGACTAGACTACACTGAGACGGAGTACATATGGAGCAAAATGAGTGAATCTGCACCGTAAATAAATACGTACTAGTTCTACCGTTTTCCTCTCCGAGGTGCACAATATTGAGTATACTGACTAGTCTCTTTTTGACACACATTTACGTTTTTTTTGACACAGTACAGACACAAGCGCTCATATACACGCGCATACACTCACCCCTATGAACGCACACACGCACAACACTATCATCTTGAAATTTACGAAGTCACCAAAGGCACCTCGTCGTCGACGGGTCCATAGGTGCTTGAATGCCAAGGAGGGAGAGGGTAGTGGTTCCCGAGACGTTGAACGGTCAATGATGCATCCTCAATTACATGCATAGGGAATTAATTGGAGCAGCAGAATAGAGCCAGCACGATGTGAATGCAACAGAGTTTGGACTCTCATATTATAAAGGCACCCCACCACTCCAATCCTCTACTCCCAAGTCTCTGCGCAACACTGCTCACTCCAATCCAAGACCAAGTGACCAGAAGCCACAAGCACCTATGGAGGCGATGGACGCGAGAGGCAGTCGGCTGTGCCAAATCATCCAAGGCGCCGGCCTGCGGCCCCGCACCGTGCAGCATTTCCAGACGGTGCTGGCGACTGCAGGCATCGTAGCCCTCGCCGACGCCGGCTTCGCCTCTCGCATGGACGACATGATGGTCAACTCCATCCACAAGTTCACCGCCGTCAAGAAGCGCGCGGACGACCTTGCCGTACTGCTCCATCCCGCGCGCCCAGGCTCCCCATTGCCTGCCACCCTCATCGGGCTCCATGGTGACGAAGTCTTTCAAGCCCTGGTGGCCCTGCAGGTGCCGGAGGTCATGGCGAAGAAAGTGCACCTCGAGGCCGCGCTCGCTGCGTAGCGCCTCGCCATGCAAGAAACCGTCAACCTGGACATCCACGTCTACGAGGAAATTGTCTACATAGGCCACTACAAGGCAAGCGAGGACAGAAAGACGTTGGCCTTCTTCCAGCGGCTGGAATCTTTGGACGCCATTGTTCAGAAGCACATCGACCTGGCCATGAAAGTCGCTACTACTTAGGTGCCGTTCGGTGGGACGGCGCCCTGAGTCGAGGAGGTGGACGTCGTCGATGGATGCATCTCTTCTTCTTGCCTCCTGTAACTAGCACTGCATTGCCTCGTGGCCTTAATGTTTTATTAGTATAGTACTCCCTCCGTTCCCAAATATAAGTCTTTCTAAAGATTCCAGCAAGTGACTACTACATATGGAGCAAAATGAGTGAATCTACACTCTAAACTATATCTACATACATTTGTATGCTGTATTCCATTTGAAATAGTATCTAAAAAGGCTTATACTCCCTCCGTCCGGAAATACTTGTCGTAAAAATGACTAAAAATGGATGTATCTAACACTAAAATACGTCTAGATACGTCCATTCCTTCGACAAGTATTTCCGGACAGAGGGACTATTTATGAATGGAGGGACTATATGGCATTTTTATTCCAGTCGTAACATTTTCACTGTGAGGTGGGGCCGCAGTTGAGCAAACCCACCCCGCCCACCGGGCGCCTGCCGAGCTTAGAATTAGAAGAGAGAAACGAGGGAGGAGAGCTAGCTGTAGCATGGACGCTGTTGTCAAATGGGACTCGTGTTTATAGAATAGGAGTATTGAGCACTCATGCCTCTTTTTTTTGAGGGAAAAATTAGTCGTATGTCTAGTACCACTAGTTGGGTGCGTGCGACCTATAGCTGTCATCACTTTAGATCTCCTTTTTGAACCGTGGCTACGCTTCATG
The DNA here is from genome assembly GCF_002162155.2 of Triticum dicoccoides. NCBI lineage: Eukaryota > Viridiplantae > Streptophyta > Magnoliopsida > Poales > Poaceae > Triticum > Triticum dicoccoides. The sequence goes on along the minus strand of NC_041385.1, from coordinate 678,446,901 downwards.
GTACATATTTTTTCACGCATTTATCCTCCTATATGTACTCCTAGGCTATTTCCACGTGCTCCCATTCGCCGACATGTGGGACATAGAGCATCTGGGTCGTAGTGCATGCACGACTCGGAGC
>NC_041385.1:678410417-678446495 GCF_002162155.2 Triticum dicoccoides | reverse complement strand
AAATGAATGAATTACTACATGAAACTGGATTATTTTCGTGGAAATCGGAGCACGTTCATTAAATTTTGGACATAACACGTTTATAAAAAATGACCAGACCTAAACCAGTCTAAGGGCCTCTTTGATTTTTTCCGCAAAAAAGGGCCTCTTTGATTCGCAGGATACTAAAAACACAGGAATGGGGAAAGTATGATGGCGATGAACCGAGACGAGGAGAACTCTAACTCAGTTAGAGGTTAGAGTTAGATTCTAACCCTAAACTAACTCTAAACCAAAGAGGTGTATGGATGGCAGGGTTAGATTGATAATAAATGCTCTATCTCAATCATTTGACTACTTTGGACCCTATTTCCTGCTGGATTTGTGGCCGACTCTTCTGTGGCCTCCTCGCGCTCACAAATGACTTAAACGAACCATCTATACAAATCAATCATGCAAAACAGGATAATTTTTACTTTGTCCATACAAATGAGACATCCCACTTAAATATACAACTCATCAATCAAGCTTCACAAAATAAAAAAACACTTCATGAAACAAAGAATGAGCTAAATCATCACGGAAGTCATTCACAATAGGGAGGGAGCCCGGAGCCCCTCACGCACCGAGGGAGGAGGTCGCCATCGTCGCTCTAAAGGAAGGCTCTGTAGAGCCCAAGCCCCGCGAACCCCTCCGACGCTGGCCCTTGCGAGTTGAGGTCGACACCGGCATGGGTAGCAGGGCCGCTTGCCGCCGACTGGGAACTTAATCTTTGGGCTCTAGAAATAATGCAAGCCTGTAACTAAAATACCTAGAAAGGTGAACTGAATCTTTGGGCCTCTAGAAATAATGCAAGCCTGAAACTGAAATACCTAGAAAGGTGAACTGAATCTTTGGGCCTCTAGAAATAATGCAAGCCTGAAAGTGAAATACCTAGAAAGGTGAACTGAATCTTTGGGCCTCTAGAAATAATGCAAGCCTGAAACTAAAATACCTAGAAAGGTGAACTGAATCTTTGGGCCTCTAGAAATAATGCAAGCCTAAAATTGAAATAGCTAGAAAGGTGAACTGAATCTCTGGGCCTCTAGACATAATGCAAGCCTGAAATTGAAATACCAAGAAAGGTGACCTGAATCTTTGGGCCTCTAGAAAGATTTATTACCTCCTCAAGCAGCATCAAACAATTCCATGCGTGCACGACAAATCTATACCAAGTTTGATCAGGATCTACTTTTCCAAATCAGAATTAGTGCTAGAGCAAGCAAGATCAATGATATGGCCGTGAGACAAAGAAGGAACGAACAAACTCACCCCTCTCGCGACCTCCCTGGTAGATGCGCTGCTGCCGCGCATGACAAAGGGAGAAAAACGACTGGTGAAGTGGGAGCGGGGCGACCTTCGAAGGCTGGAGGGAGAGGGCGGCCGGAGTAGGGCGGCGGAGGATGGAAGGAGAGGGCGGCCAGAGGAGAGATATGGCGAGCGGCGCTTGGGCGGGCGGCCCTATGGGGAACAGAGAGGAGTCGTGCGAGACGGGGGGGGAGCGATCTGGTGCGGGCAAGGGAGATTTTTTAGTTCTCTTTTAGTGGGCCCGAGGATAACTAACCCAATTAGAACCTCTCCACCGGGCTAGTTTTTTTAGCTGGGTTAGAGCAAACTAGCTCAAACTAACCCCTCTTGTTTCGATAATTTGAGGCTATTTCAACTGAAACTAGCTCTAACTCAGGGATCCAAACAAAGAGGAGTGTTACTGTACATGCTACAGTGTGGACCGTAGCACATTGTTTTTTATGGCCATATGACCACATTGTTTTCTACTGCTGGTTCACTAGGCTACCGTGGTTCGCACTGCTAGTTCACTGGGCTGCCGTGGTTCGCACTCCTCCGACCTGAGTAGTACATAGCATAGTACTAGTATATACTGCATCATTCTTTGCTCCTTCTTACTACTCAAACATGTGGGAGAGCCAGCATCCAGGTCAACGTGTCATGTACTAGATTAGAGCGCGGAACGGAAGGGGGGCATCACCCCGGTCGGAGCGCCAGTAATTCATGACTATAGTGAGTGGTCATATCACAAGTCTTTCTAGCAGTAACGCGCCGTCAAATCGCAGAACCCCACTCGCTCACCCTCCTCGCCTCTCTGTCAAACCGCCTACCCGAAAGCTGCCGCGCGTACTGCCCGGGAAAAGTCCCGCCCTGAACTTTTAACTACGCGAAAATAGTTCGAGCTTGTTCGTTCTATATAAATACAGTACTTACTGTATGTTTATTCACCCGTGGGGTTGTTCAATGAATGGAGGGGCGGGGAGCACAAGTGAAAAATACTGTAGTACTACTAGTAGTAAGTAGGAGTCGTACAGTAGTCACCTTAAATAGAGAGTTTCTTTTCTTTAATGCCACATACACAAATTGAAATGCTTGTTGTGGAGAGAAAAAAGATAATCACTCCACTATATATGGACGCAGGGGCCTGAGCGCTTGCTTTAATAGGGTTGCTCTCTTCATTCTCTCATCCTCTCCAGATATAAACAGGACAGCGGTAGCGACATTTTCTCTCTACTCACCGCTGGTCACAGATCTGGCCGGATCCCTTCGGCCAGTGTGTGTAGAGGACTAAAAGGTGCATCGTTCACGCGGTCATCACCGCCGAGGGAGGAAACCCACAACTGCCGGAGGGGCCCGATCCTCTACCCGTGCCCTTTTCTCCGACACAGCGCCGGCTCGGGAGGTCCTCCGACCCTTCTTCCCCCCTGCCGTATTGTCCGCAGATCCAACCTGCCGCCGTCGACATCCCGACAACCCTCGGGTATAAGTTCTTCAAAAGTGGCCTTGCTCTACTACCCCAGCTCCCCACGTGTCTGCATGTGCATCTTTTTCTACTCCCATCAGCTCTTCCAAAGCCACCTAAATTTTTAGTATTATTAGAGCTAAAGCTACTTCATGCATTCGAATCTAGGGCTTTGTTCAAACAAGGAAGAAAGGGGGGGAAGTTGTAGCATGAATCTAGGACTTGATTCAAAGAGGAAATAATATGGTGAAAGTAGTAGAGACCGGATACCCAACCGGTCTCTTGGTTGAAAAGGGAAATAATGGGAAAATGCAGTACAAACTGGATAAGGAACAGATCTATTATTGGTTGAAAAAAGGATAGAAAGTGGCGGCTGGTGGAAAAGTCAACAGAGTATGTCCAGGATTAGATTTGCTGCCATCACATAGTAAAAGGTCTCCAGGATTAGATTAGCTGCCCTCACATAGTAAAAGGTCTCAGGATTAGATTTGCTGCCCTCACATAGTAAAAGGTCTCCAGGATTAGATTTGCTGCCCTCACATAGTAAAAGGTCTCCAGGATTAGATTTGCTGCCCTCACATAGTAAAAGGTCTCCAGGATTAGATTTGCTGCCCTCACATAGTACAAGGTCTCCAGGATTAGGTTTGCTGCCCTCACATAGCATGAACAAACTCGACATCACCACTTTATGCCTCCTTGTAGGTACATTATGCTAATGCGTCCACTGTCGCATGTCCTTATACCAACTTTTTGCTGTTGTTAATGTAAGGGTGCATGTAAAATGAAGCGATCACACCGTTACCTTAGGGACATGTCTAACCAGTGTTATTGTTAATCTAATGCCTCCAGTGAGAAGATGCAATTAAACTGTGTTACAAATGGCACTCCTGCTGTTTTCCCTAGTATGATAAGTAAGTTGATCCTTTACGCTGCAGAGTGTCCTGGTGTCCCCATGGTCCCATGCCCTTAAACCAACTCTTTAGCTGTTGTTGATTTACTATGTCTGGTAAACAAGCAATGCCACCATTAAAGTAATCCCATATTTGAGGAATCTCATTGTTGATCGTAATGCTTCTGGTAACATGAAGCATTGCTGACGTTTTAAAATTTCTACTGTCCTTGCGTGATTGCCATGAACATAATTAAGATGCTTCTTTTCATTTTGTACATGTTTCGTATATTCTTATTAACCAACAACTATTTACTTTCTATCTTTTTGTGCAGATAGGGATATCCATTTCACCTTGTTGCTATTGTGACCTTTTGGTGAACTGCACAAAACACTTTTTTTTGGAATGAGTGTCTTGTGCAGTTCAACTAAAATGTCACGTGGGTAACATCTCTCAATTTTGGTGGAACTGCACAAAATGCTGATTGGAGTTTCCAAAATCTCCGTCAAGTTCTACCGGTAATCTCGTGCAACATTTTATTAGCCTTTGCAAGATGGAGCCGTCACTGTCACCACAATGGCACTTTATTTTAGTGGAACTGCACAAAAGGATAATAAAATTATAGTTGCACCTTACATGAGCTGGACAGCCAACCTTAATGTTCCTCAATTTTAGTGCAACTACTAAAGAAGAACCTTCAAGCTCACAAGAGCAAGTACTTCTTGCTAGCTGAATGATGCAATCTTTGCTTCATTTCAGGTGAACTGCAGAAAAAGGCACATGAATTGAATCATGGAACTCCAGGCAGACCTTATCCAAGTAGAGCTGGAGGTTAAGTTCAAGGAGGCCGCTATTAAAGCGAAATCATGCTCTCATGTGTCCTTGTTTGTGCTGTGCAAACATGCTATGCAAACAGGAATACTCAACTACAGATGTTGTGACGGTCAAGAGCATTCACCAAGTTCTTCAATTGTATGACATGTCTAGCCAAGATGGATTTAATCCCGATATTCACTTTATCAAAAGGATCTAATGGGTTGGTTCTGAATCTGGCAAGCTAGGAATCAGTGAGATGTGTAGGCATCTTTGTTGTACTTATTATTTGAATCTTATTTGTTGGTTCTGAATCTTGCAAGCTCAGAATCAATGATATGTGTAGGCATCTTTGTTGTACTTATTATTTGGATCTTATTTGTTGGTTCTGAATCTTGCAAGCTGGGAAACACGGCATGATGATGCAGAGGGCAACAACCATAACAAATAGTTCAAACTTGGTAGTATTATCTTTGTGAAAGTGCGACAAATGTGTTGATCGTGTGCGTCCTGAGAATAATAATTCTAATTGTTGTGCATGTTGATCCTGTGGCACTGATAGAACGAGCGAATGCATTGCTTGTTTTAAGTATAAATTTCTATTAAAGCTAATTAAATTTAAGTAAAGTGACCACTAACTCCTGTTATTACAGTACCAATACAGACCCGCTCGTGAACCGACGTGTGGCCGGAGTAGGTTTCTTAATGGAGGCGTTTCAATGCGCCGAGGGTGCATCTTCTGCCGGGCGTGCAGCGGATGAGGGAGGGGTAGTAACTGTTGTCTCCTGTACACACTCAGCTTACTATTGAATCCAGTTCCACAGAAGCTGAAAAATGAACTGCTGCCGCCGCCTACACACTCGTTCACTTGAAGAGACTCCAAGGGTGATCCGAGGGGTGAGCCTGCTGGATATGGACTTCAGCAAGGAGTTCCCCTTTGAGTTCGCCGTTCAGTCCTATGGCTACACCAAGTTGAATGTGATGTACACCAACGATATAGACTCGGTGAAGCTCTGCCTCGCCTCAGTCCTATGGCTGTACCATGTTCTGGAGCATTCGCCCGTTTCATCGGCAGCGCCGATTGCACCTTCGCTATGGTGGAGAGAAGGAAGAACGCAACGATTTGGCCATCTGGTGCAACAAGCTTGTCGACATCCAGAAGCAATACAAGATCATCAGCAACGGGCAGGAGAAGGACTCCATGGTTGACCTCGCTGAGACCATCATCGACCCCTGATACGCCAACATAAAAGAAGACGACCTGAACACGTGGGAGGTACCTCTGAATCTAGCCTACATAACCTACGCAGCCAAGGACGTATACGCATGCTACGACATGTACAGGCATATTTTGGACATGAGGGCGTGTCTGCTTCTCGTAACCGACGAGTACACGAACAGCTGCAACGTCATGATCAAGCATGCCAGAAAGGTCTAGATGTTGTACTTTATCTGTTTATAAGCACCTTTATCATCTAAGTGTTTCATGCATTAGCCTATGTGTCGTAATTATCTGTTTTGTCCGAAATATTTCTTTTAAGAACCCATTAACCTGATTGCTTTTTTTAGTGGCTATTTGCTTATGTATGTAAACTAGTTCACTTGTCCGTAAAAAAAACTAGTTCACTCGGCTGCCGTGCTTTGAATCTCCTTCCTCCCAACATATTCCCCTCCTCAGGTGGACCCAGCAGGTCTCTGAATTTTCTCCCACTTTCTTTTTCGATGTAAACTGAGTTTTCTCCCAGTACTTTCCCCTAGAACCAACTCAACTGTCCCACGTCTAGACTAAAAAATAATAATACCCCACGTACTATTAACTCATCAAATTAAAATGATATTTTATTTTGTAAGTTGAAAGTTCTTACAAACTAATAATAATAATTGTTTATATATAACTTGGCAAGTTAACTCCTAGTGATTGCGTACATAAGCTTGCAAAGATTTTACTGACATGCAAATGAGATTTAAACGGGCTGCATAGATGCTACATCATTGTTTCACCAAGCCCACCAAATGGACTAAAAAAACAAATGGACTGGCTGACATGTGGGCGAGTAGGTCGAAGCCTAAGAAGGCGTTGGATTTACATCCAACGGCCGTCATTCTTCTTCAATCTCTCGTCTTCTTCCCCCAGCGCTGCTGGATCCGCCTGCTCCAGCCTTCGGCATCCAGTGGCATTGTTTTGCGCTCCTCAGCGAAACGCTACCCTGCCGACGGCTAGGCCATCCCTCCACTTTGCACCTCCTATTATTCTCTACCGAGTGTATGCCCACCCCGCACCCGAACCAGTCAAGTTTCCCACTCCTCTCCGTCTGTGACTCCACTACCACGTCTTCCCCATCTCCGGGTCGTTTCAGTCTGGGGCCTCGCCGTCGTCCACCGCCTCGGTGCGCTCGGCGCGGTGTGGTCAACATATGAGAGTCTTCGGAAGAGGACTTTATGTGGAGAGCCTAACGGCTGGGATCCATGAGGTCCATGGTCGCACGTAAGGAAAGTTCCTCCTTATTACGCCTGTACATGCAATGTACGTGGGAAGGACTTCTGTATTTCGCAAAAAAAATGTTCCCCCCGCTGACAGGTCGGACCCACCAGCTATATCTTTGCACGCAAGGAAGTGCCTCCTTCTTACGCACCAAAAAATGAATACCCCCTGCTAGCTAGGACCCACCATAGTGGCTGGCTGACTTGTGGGCCTACTAAGTTGACGAGGACGGAGGGCTTTGTCAACTTAGTCAATATGAATGATTCTAGCTCCAGTGACCGTATGATGTCCATCCAACGACCATAGTGCTTTTTCAACCTCTGGTCTTCTTGCTCCAGCCGCCCAAAGCAGCGCCGGTCGTGCCGCATGCTCCTGCCTCTCGTGGCCGGCTGTGATACCGCGGAGGCCTCACCGCCCCCTACTACTCCCACCGCTGGCCCAAGGTATCCCTCTACTCACCCACACACCCTATTATTCTGCGGTGGCGACAGCCTCACGCCGTAGCCGAACCAGTGAACCCTCGTACTCCTCTCCGCGTGGGCATCCACTGCCGCGTCTTCCCCGGCTCCGCGTCGTCCCCTTCCTAGGCCTCGCCGTTGTCCATCGCCTTGGTGCTCTCGGCGTGGCGTGGTCAATGTGGTCAACGACCGACTTCCATCGGAAGAGTACTGTACGTGGAGAGGCTGAATGCTGGGTCCACAGCCACAACCCAGTTTTTTTGTGATTTGCCAAGTAAGTCGCTTTGTCAGGCCGGTTGGGCTGCAAATCTTTCAAGACGAGGAGAGCTTCGTTCGGCTGGCCGAGAAAATGGCCTATCAGTAATGAGAAATGGGTTGTACATTTTTAACTCACATCAAACCGGCAATTAGTTTCAAATATCTTTTTTTCATTTCAAGATTTTAAATTACATTAATTTTTATGCATGGATAATTTGTTGGATTTTATATTGATATACATTTATTTTTAAAATCAGTTTGAATGTGAGTCGAAATTTCAGGATTAAAAACAGTTCGGACTGCACCAAAATATGCAAAATTTTGTATAATTTTTTAACCTTGGCCACAATATGGGCTGTAATGCTAACAAAAAGAATATGGGCTCCAAAAAAACCTTAAGAATTAGCCAATGGGCTGTAAATTATTAGAAATAATGGCAGATGGGCTGTATGTTGTTTTCCAAAGATTTGAGGCTTTCCTAAAAAAAGGTTAACGCACAAGCAGTGATTGTTGGATGTCCATCGAATGGCCGTCGTGCTTCTTCAATCTCTGCTCTTCCTGCTCTAGCCGCTCAAACAAGCATCGGCGGGACTGCCTGCTCCCTCCTCCCCGCGGCCGGCTGTGCTGCCGCGCAGGCCTCACCGCCCCACCATACTCCCATCGCTGGCCTAGCCATCCCTCTACTCACCCACACCTGTTGTTATTCTCCAGCGACGGCAGACGAACCAGTAAACCCTCGTACAGTTGTACTCCCCTCCGTGTGGTAAACAACTGCCGAGTCTTCCCTGCCTCCGTGCCGTTCCCTTCCTAGGCCTCACCGTCATCCACTGCCCTGGTGCTCTCGGCGCGGCCTGGTCAACGTGGTCAATGACCGACATGCATCTGAAGTGAACTGTACATGGAGAGGCCGACAACTGGGTCCACGGCCGCATGTAAGGAAATGCCTCCTTATTACGCGCAAAATAATGATTCCTGCACCTGACATCAGGGACCCACCGAAAGGGCCTCTGTATTTTGCGAAAAAATGTTACTGCCGCTGACAGCTCGGACCCACCAGCTATATCTTCGCATGCAAGGAAGTGCCTCCTTATCATGCACAAAAAAATGAATACTCCCTATCGGTGTCAAAACCGGCGGATCTCGGGTAGGGGGTCCCGAACTGTGCGTCTAGGCGGATGGTAACAGGAGACAAGGGACACGATGTTTTACCCAGGTTCGGGCCCTCTTGATGGAGGTAAAACCCTACGTCCTGCTTGATTAATATTGATGATGTGTGTTACAAGAGTAGATCTACCACGAGGTCAAGGAGGCTAAACCCTAGAAGCTAGCCTATGGTATGATTGTTTTTCCTCCGACGGACTAAAGCCATCCGGTTTATATAGACACCGGAGAGGGCTAGGGTTACACAGAGTCGGTTACAATGGTAGGATATCTACATATCCGTATCGCCAAGCTTGCCTTCCACGCCAAGGAAAGTCCCATCCGGACACGGGATGAAGTCTTCAATCTTGTATGTTCATAGTCTTGGAGTCCGGCCGATCATGATAGTTCGGCTATCCGGACACCCCCTAGTCCGGGACTCCCTCAGTAGCCCCCGAACCGGGCTTCAGCGACGACGAGTCCGGCGCGTATATTGTTTTCGGTGTCGCAAGGCGGGTTCTCCTTCAAACTTTATGTTCCTGTCCAATAGTGTCCGGCTTCCTTATAAATGTTGTGCTGCTTGGCTTCTATGCCCAATAATGGCCTTCTACCACGTGTCGTATGAATGCGAAAAGCTAGGGTATTTTTACATTTTACCCCCTAGCTGTGCAAACGAGCCGCCTATAAGAGAGGCGAGGATCTAGATCCAGCTCACACCATCCTCCATCCGCAAGTTCTCATCGAAGCGCCTCTGACAAAAATCCATTCTATCATGGATAGTCTACGCGGCTCCTCCTCTCGCACTCCCAGCCCTAAGCCAGGAGATTGGGGGAGATGCTCAGTTCCACACAGCGAGCTAGTGGCGCTCCAAACCGAGGGATATCTTCCCCCAGCTTTCATGGTTCCGGTTCGAGCCGGACCGGCCACCTTCAAGGGTGGAAAGCAAGAGGAGAGCGTCCCCAACCCTTCCAAAGGAGAGCGGGTATGCTTCGTCCCTTATAAGGGGACTCGGATTTCCCATACATCCGTTTCTCCGGGGGCTCCTGGAGTTCTACGGACTCCAGCTTCATCACCTCACACCTACCTCCATTTTGCACATCGCGGGCTTTGTAGCTCTTTGCAAGCTGTTCCTGGGCATCGAGTCCCATTTTGCGATATGGAAGAGATTGTTTTGCCTTGTACCCCGTTCTTATGAGGGGTCGATATATCAAGTGGGCGGAGCCGAAATATGGCGCATCGCCGTGACCGGATATCTATCCGGCACCCCGAAGAAGGCGTCCGAAGACTGGCCTTCGGAATGGTTCTACATGGAGGACGCCCCTCTGCCGGATCCAGTTCGGATCGGCCTCCCGGAGTTCAGCAATGCTCCCTTGAAGAAACGCCTGAGTTGGCGCCCGCGGAGCCCTCAACGGGAGAATGATGGGAGCGTCCATTATCTGATGGGCCGGATTAGGTTACTGGCCCACTCCGGATTGACCATGATTGGAATCATGGCCACGTGCATTATGCGAGGGGTGCAGCCACTCCAATATAGGGGCCACCCTATGTGGGATTTCAACGGGGAAGACGACGCCACCTGTCATGGCCGCAGAGGGCCGGGCTCGGCAGCCGATCTAGCAAAGATCCTGTCCGGCTTGTACAAAGGGGTGGAGGAGGACTTTCTCCGCACGAATCCATTGAACGGATTCTCCATGAATAACCCTCGGAGCTGGGTAAGCAGACGTTTATCTACCCGATCCTTACTTCCAAAGTCAAGTATCTTACTTTGTGATTTCGACGCAGGAGCTGCACCGGGACGTGGAGGGCATACAAAGCCTAACTCCACAGCCCGAGGATCCGGAACGATCCCTTGATCCGACCTCCGAAGAGGATCCGGACATAAAGGTGGAGCTGATTGACGGGGTGTTCCACCAACTTAGCATTGACAATGCCCTAATCGCCATTACGGCTGACTACCCCGGTTTGTTTCCGGCCTCCCAGGTGACTACGACCGAGGTCTTGACACCATCATTTGATCCATGCTCAACTCTGACCATCCTATACTGATGGTGCATCGTAGGAGGTGCCTTTAAGGCGGGAAGCCGAACCTGCGGCGGCTGACCAGCAAGGGTCAGTTCGGCCCAGCAGGCAGAAGAGGAGTTCGACGCGAATTGAAACGTCGCTGCAACGGTACGGCGCACCGTTGTTTTTAAGGGAAGGATCCCTAGGAGGTATATTAATGCTCATAACTTTTTCCAGGAGAAAGAGCGCTCGCCGGACAGTGTCCGGAGAGGTTGCCAATCAAGCCTCCGCCAGCCATGCTCCATCGCGTGGTCCGGAAGTGGAGGCGAACACAAGGCAAGAGCCGGATGCTCCTCCGACGGAGAATGCCGACAAGCTGTCCGCCACCCGGTCTGAGGTGCAGAGCGCCATGAATCACAGGCATCGCCGGACAGTTCTTCGTGACGCGTGTTTCTCCCCGGAGGCGTTGAATGCCTTTGATGCGGGAAACGCGCACCTCCGTGCTGCTCAAGATGGTTTAACCAGAGCCACGGAGCAGTATGTGAAGGACATACGGGTAAGTAATTTTAATTGTTATATATGCTAGTAGCCCCCGAGACTTAAAATAGTTAAAATAACTGATTTAAGGATCATTTATTATGCAGGATCTTACGGAGAAGAATACCCACCTGTCCCAGGAGCTCCAAGAGTGCAAGGCCCAACTTGAGGCTGCACTAGCCACCACAGGGGGAGCCACAGAGACCCCCGCTGGTAATAGTACTTCGAAAAGATAAGTAGTTAACAAAATGCGGCGTGTGCGTAAATCTGACAATAATATTGCAGAGGGCGCCAGACTAGATCCGGACAAGCAACAGCTACTGCGTCAGCTAAAGGGCGGCGAGAGGATGCTTATGAAGGTGCAGCAGGAGAGAAACAAGCTCCAAGATGCCCACACCCAGCTAGGAGAAGAGCTGAAAGGTGTTCGGGCCCAGCTGTCTGGCTCCGTGAAGGAGAATCAGCGGCTTCGTCGCGGCATTTATAGTAAGTGCTTGAGCAAATTCCTTTGAAAAGAAGAATTCGACGAGGAAGTCGATTGACAGAAATGTGTCTTTAGATGTGCTCACAGGTCGCCCTGCGGAGGAAATGCCTAGTTCAACGGGTGACCAACTTCCCGAGCTGGTGCAACTGCTCGAACATGTTCGGCAAGCGATGAGTGGCGTCATTAAGGCCTTATGGCCTTCCGTATCCCTACCCGAGGGCCTTGGAGGGCTTGCTGAGAAGCTTCAGGGAGCACGGCGACGCCTCCGTCTGTGGAAGATATCGGCCTGCCGTCAAGGCACCAGGGAGGCCTGGGCCATGGTGAAGATGCGGTACCCGAAGGCCGACCCAAACCACATGGCCGAGGTTGGACCTGCGGGGCCTGATGGGAAGGAGATCCCTGTGAGCTTGATGTACGGCCAAGTAGAGCTGGCCGCAAAATATTCCCAACAGGACTGTAAATTAGACATCCTGTTAGATGGGATTGAAGAGGAGTACAATCAGTCAGTTTGACGATGTAATTTGAAATGACATGTAAAATGCCTTTTAGCCGGATTGTAGATCGTTTGTCTTTGCGGACCATTTCGCTTCAACCTCGGGACCCAACAGTCCGGAGTGTGTCTGAATACCCTTACGGTTATAGAAGAACCGGGTCATGCGTGGAGACAAGGCATCGGGGTCATAATTGCTTTATGAGACAAGTGCCCAACTAGCTATGTGATATTACATGGTTAGTAAGAAACATCTTCCAGGGAGAATAGTTCCGTTAAGGGTTCCTTTCCCTGGGAGGCATGCCCTAAAGTGCATGTCCGGACTGCGTAGCAGAAAAAGCATCTGGGGGCAAATAAATAAGTAAGTAATAAATCATCTTTCAAGTCACCGACCGAATATTCTCTTAAGAACGCTAGCTTTCGGCTTCACCCAGTCTAAGGTACACATCCGGCTGACTCGGCAGTAACAATCGCAGAGGTGCTCCCTTTACCTCCTAGCCGAACAATCGGGAATGTAGGGGTAAGCACAGGAGCCAGGCAACCTAGCTTGGCCAAAACTTCAGTCATATCGATGCATATAATGGTGAATAAAAGGTACATGCGGAAGTATGACACATGTGTTGGGCATGAAGCCCGTATAAATAAGCTTCTGTGAAAGAAGCCCCCAGGTATAATGAGTGCTAGGAGCACATCAAGTGTGTGCGAACAATGCGCAAATCAGCCTATCAAAGGTACTGAAAAAAAAGTGGGAAGAAGGAGGGGGACAAGAGACAGTGAAAATGTAAAAAGGTGGACGGAGGAGTGAGATGAACTCTGAGTCCGGCGTTAGGCGTAGAATCTTCAGAGACGGGCTGCGTTCCATGGGTTCGGCTCGAGTCGGTTGTCAGATGCTTTACGTAGACGGTATGCTCCGCCGGTCAGGACTTGGTCGATGATGAAGGGACCTTCCCACTTGGGCTTAAGTTTGTCCTTTTTCTTGTCCGGCAGGCGTAGAACAAGTTCGCCAACATTGTAAGCTTTGGCCCATACTTCTCTGCTTTGATATCTTCGAGCCTGCTGTTGATAAAATGCGGAACGAGCTTTTGCCACATCCCGCTCCTCCTCTAAGGCGTCCAAACTGTCCTGCCGATCCAGCTCGGCTTCTCTTTCTTCGTACATGCGCACGCGAGGTGAGTCATGAATTATATCGCAGGGCAGAACTGCCTCTGTGCCGTACACCATAAAAAATGGTGTGAATCCGGTAGTTTGGTTTGGCGTGGTCCGCAACCCCCAGAGTACGGAGTCGAGCTCCTCTACCCAGTGCGTGTTAGATTCCTTGAGAGACCGCACTAGTTTGGGTTTGATGCCGCTCATGATTAGACCATTTGCTCGCTCGACTTGACCGTTAGTTTGGGGGTGATAGACTGAAACGTAGTCGAGCTTGATGCCCATATTTTTGCACCAGAGTTTAACCTCATCGGCCGTGAAATTCGTGCCGTTATCAGTGATGATGTTGTGGGGGATGCCAAAACGGTGTACTACCCCGGATATGAAATCTGTCACAGGTCCGGATTCTGCCGTTTTAACCGGCTTGGCTTCAATCCATTTGGTGAATTTGTCCACCATGACCAATAAGTATTTGTGCTTGTGGGTTCCCCCTTTAAGGGGTCCAACCATGTCGAGCCCCCTGACTGCGAATGGCCAGGTGATGGGTATAGTTTTGAGGGCGGTGGGTGGCATGTGGCTCTGATTAGGAAAGAGCTGGCAACCGACGCATTGTTGGACTAAGTCCTGAGCATCTGCCCGGGCTGTCGGCCAATAAAATCATGTACGGAAGGCCTTGCCTACAAGGGCTCGAGCTGCAGCGTGGTGCCCGCCGAGTCCGGCGTGAATTTCAGCCAGGAGATATCGCCCTTCCTCTTCGGAGATACACCTTTGAAGGACTACGGTTGTGCTTTTCTTATAAAGTTCTCCCTCATGGACCTTGTAGGCTTTAGATCGCCGAACTATGCAGCGGGCCTCATTTTGGTCTTCGGGAAGTTCCTGCCTAATTAAGTAGGCTAGGAATGGTTCCGTCCACGAGGCAATTACTGCCATTATTTCGTGGGCTGAAGGTGTTATTTCATTGGCTGAGCCGCCGATTGTGTCAGAATTGTCTGAGTTAGGTGCTGCAGCTGGCTCCAGATTGTTATTTCTGGACTCCTCTTCCCATAATATGGATGGCTTGAAGAGCCGTTCCAGGAAGATGTTTGGAGGGACAGTGTCCCGTTTTGCGCCGATGCGTGCTAACACGTTTGCTGCCTGGTTATTATCCCGAGCTACATGGTGGAATTCGAGTCCTTCGAACCGAGCTGACATTTTTAGGACGGCGTTGCGGTAAGCTACCATTTTCGGATCTTTGGCGTCAAAGTCTCCATTTACTTAGGATATTGCGAGGTTTGAATCCCCGCGCACCTCTAGGCATTGAATGCCCATGGAGACTGCCATCCGGAGGCCGTGTAGAAGGGCCTCGTATTCGGTTGCGTTGTTGGAGTCCATGTACATTATTTGAAGTACGTATTGGACTGTGTCTCTAGTTGGCGACGTCAAGACGACGCCAGCCCCCAAGCCAGCCAACATTTTGGATCCATCGAAATGCATGATCCAATTGGAGTACGCGCCGTACTCTTTAGGGAGTTTGGCTTCGGTCCATTCGGCGACGAAGTCAGCCAGGACTTGCAACTTTATAGCTCGCCGTGGTTTGTAGGTTATGTCAAATGGTAAGAGCTCAATGGCCCATTTTGCAAACATTCCCGTTGCGTCGCGATTGTTTATAATATCGTTGAGAGGTACTTCGGAGGGCACCATTATGGAGCACTCTTGAAAGTAGTGTCGCAGCTTCCGGGATGCCATAAACACTGCATACGCTATCTTTTAATAATGTGGGTACCAGGACTTGCATGGAGTTAAGACAGTGGATACGTAGTACACTGGTTTTTGAAGAGGGAATCTGTGCCCTTCTGTTTCTCGTTCAACGACGAGTACCGCGCTGATAACTTGATGCGATATATAATAACATAGGTTCGCCCAGGTTGGGCGCGGCTAGGACCGGATTTGTTGCCAGTATGGCCTTGATTTCTTCGAGTCCGGCCGTGGCAGCATCCGTCCATTCGAAGTGTTCGGTGCGCCGAAGGAGGCGATAGAGGGGCAGAGCCTTTTCTCCCAAACGGGAGATGAAGCGGCTTAGAGCCGCTACGTACCCAGTTAGTTTTTGTATTTGCTTGAGGTCTTTTGGGATATCCAATTGTGACAGAGCTCAGATCTTGGCCGGGTTTGCTTCAATTCCTCTACCGGATACAATGAAGCCCAAAAGCTTTCCGGCTGGTACTCCGAAGACACATTTTTCTGGGTTGAGCTTAATGTCATATGCTCGGAGGTTGTCAAATGTCACCCTCAAGTCGTCTACTAGAGTTTCGACGTGTTTGGTCTTGACGACCACATCGTCTACGTATGCCTCTACTGTTTTGCCTATCTGGGTAGCCAGACATGTCTGAATCATGCGCTGATATGTTGTGCCGGCGTTTTTGAGTCCGAAGGGCATTGTGTTGAAGCAGAATGGCCCATATGGAGTAATGAATGCCGTTGCGGCCTGGTCTTTTTCTGCCATCTTGATTTGATGGTATCCGGAGTATGCGTCGAGGAAGCACAATGAATCGTGCCCTGCGGTAGCATCGATGATTTGGTCGATGCGAGGGAGAGGGAAAGGGTCCTTTGGACATGCCTTGTTAAGGTCTTTGAAATCGATGCAAAGGCGCCAGGATTTGTCCTTTTTTGGTACCATTACTAGGTTGGCTAGCCAGGCCGGATGTTTTATATCTCTGATGAATCCGGCTTCTAAGAGTTCGGCTAGCTCCTCTCCCATTGCCTGTCTTTTTGGTTCGGAAAATCGCCGAAGAGCTTGTTTGACTGGCTTGAATCCTTTTAGGATATTTAGGCTGTGCTCTGCCAGCCTGCATGGGATTCCTGGCATGTCTGAAGGGTGCCAGGCAAAAATGTCCCAATTTTCCCGAAGGAATTCTCGTAGTGCGGCTTCTACATCAGGATTTAATTGTGCCCCAATGGATGCCGTCTTTGTGGGGTCCGTTGGATGGACCTGAAATTTGACTATTTCGTCAGCTGGTTTAAAAGAGGTGGACTTGGACCTCTTATCGAGTATCACATCGTCCCTATCCACCGTGGAGCGCAGCGCGGTTAGTTCCTCTGCCACTAGGGCTTCGGATAATGCCTCTAGGGCCAGTGCGGCTGTCTTATTTTCAGCGCGGAGTGCTGTATCTGGATCACTGGCGAGAGTGATTATTCCATTGGGTCCGGGCATTTTGAGCTTCATGTACCCGTAATGGGGTATAGCTTGGAAGATTGTGAATGCCTCTCGCCCTAACAAAGCGTGATATCCGCTGCCGAATGGGGCCACTTGGAACGTGACCTCTTCGGACCTATAATTGTCCGGCGAGCCGAACACTACATCTAGTGTGATTTTTCCTGTGCAGCGTACTTCTCGACTAGGGATTATTCCCCTGAAGGTTGTGCTGCTTCGCTCAATGCGGCTCCAGTCAATTTCCATTTTTTGAAGGGTTTCCTCGTATATGAGGTTTAATCCGCTGCCGCCATCCATGAGTACCTTGGTAAGACGAAAGTCGTCCACTATCGGACTGAGGACCAATGCGGCTGGTGCTCTAGCTGTTCGGAATTTAGGTTCGTCGCTGGCATTGAAGGTGATAGCCGTGTCGCTCCATGGATTTGTTGTTGCTACTTGGTAGACTTCGGCAAGGCTGCGGATTGTTCGTTTCCGCATGTTATTTGATGCGAAAGTCTCGAAGACTGTTAATACCGTACTGGTGCTGCTGGGCTGGTTGCCCGGGGCTAAAAAGCCTTCGCCACTTTTGGCCACCTGCCGTAATATCCAACATGCTCGAAGGCTATGTGTTGGAGTGGCGTCCTCTGTACTGTGGATTTTGCAAGGTCTGTTGAGCCATCCCTCCGGTACGGTTCCGTACCCTTTAGGGATTTTTTGCTTTTTGGTTTTTAACCCAGGTGCTTGAGTATGACACACCCTTTTATTTCAGACTGGGGTTGTATTCAGGGCCGGATTGTCCCAAAACCTAGTTTCGGTTTTCCAGGCACTCTCCATCGCGCAGTATTTTTGTACAATGGTCGCTAGGTCGGCGTAGCGTGTAACTTCGCGACGACTAATGGCGTTTATGATACCCTTGTCCGTGCAATTGTTCTAGAAGATTGAAATCGCGCTTTCTTCACGGCAGTCCTTTATCCTGTTCATAACCAGGAGGAATCTGGCCCAGTAATGATGTACTGTTTCATCGGGCTCTTGCCGTATTTGAGATAGATCGCTTATGTTTGGGTGGGTGGGTGGAATTAAGTTCGGAACCCCGCCCAATCTGAGGCTCAAAGGCCAAGAAGCTTCCGGATTCGGAAGCTTGGTTTGCTGGACGCTTTCCAACAAATCTGGTCTGATGCCTGAATTTAGGTTCAGTATTTGATTAGCGTCCGACCCTCCGCGGGAATCCGGCATGGAGGGATCGGGAATCCGGACATGGTTGGTTTTTAACATAGAAGAAGAGTCGCCGCATTGTTCCTCTACCACAACAACGTGGTGGGCAACCTGGGGAGAGTTAATTTCTCTCAGATCGGTTTTAAGCCCAATCTGATTGTACTCGGTAGCGACTCCTAGGGCGGCGATGCGATCCAAGAGCTCGTTTACGGAGGAGAGCTCAATCGGATCTAGCTGCTCGGCGAATTCCGGGCTGACGTGAAGATCGCTTTTAATGACCTGAGAGGTCATTGTCGGAGCGGTGGCCGAACGGGCGGTCATAAGAAAACTGCCTAGCCGGATAGTCTGGCCGGCGGCCAAAGCTCCCTTGACGACGGTGCCGTCTTTAAAGACGGGAAAAGGCATCCTTCCTGACGGTGACAGCACAGAGGAACTCTCAATGAAAGCACCAATGTCGGTGTCAAAACCGGCAGATCTCTGGTAGGGGGTCCCGAACTGTGTGTCTAGGCGGATGGTAACAGGAGACAAGGGACACGATGTTTTACCCAGGTTCGGGCCCTCTTGATGGAGGTAAAACCCTACGTCCTGCTTGATTAATATTGATGATGTGTGTTACAAGAGTAGATCTACCACGAGATCAAGGAGGCTAAACCCTAGAAGCTAGCCTATGGTATGATTGTTTTTCCTCCTACGGACTAAAGCCATCCGGTTTATATAGACACCGGAGAGGGCTAGGGTTACACAGATTCGGTTACAATGGTAGGAGATCGACATATCCGTATCGCCAAGCTTGCCTTCCACGCCAAGGAAAGTCCCATCCGGACACGGGACGAAGTCTTCAATCTTGTATCTTCATAGTCTTAGAGTCCGGCCGATCATGATAGTTCGGCTATCCGGACACCCCCTAGTCCGGGACTCCCTCACTCCCCCTGTTAGCTGGTACTCAGCATAGTGGCAGGCTGACTTGTGGGCCTACTAAGTTGACGGGGACGGAGGGCTTTGTCAACTTAGTCAATATGCATGATTCTAGCTCCAGTGGTCGTACGTTGTCCATCCAACGGCCGTAGTGCTTCTTCAACCTCTGGCCTTCTTGCTCCAGCCGCCCAAACTAGCGCCAGTCGTGCCTCGTGCTCCTGCCTCCCTTGGCCGGCTGCGATGCGGCGGAGGCCTCACCCCCGCCTACCACTCCCACCGCTGGCCAGGCTATCCCTCTAATCACCCACACCCCCTGTTATTCTGTGGCGACGGCAGCCTCACACCGGAGTGAACCAGTGAACCCTCGTACTCCTCTACGCATTGGCATCCACTACCGCGTCTTCCCCGGCTCCGCGTCGTCCCCTTCCCAGGCCTCGCCGTCGTCCACCGCCCTGGTGCTCTCGGCGTGGCGTGGTCAACATGGTCAAGGAACGGCTTCCATCGGACGTGCATTGTACGTGGTGAGGCTGACAGCTGGGTCCATGGCCGTAGCAAGGAAGTGCGTCCTTATTACGTGCAAAATAATTATTCCTCCACCTGACAGCGGGGACCCACCGGACGGTCCACCGTATTTCACGAAAAAACATTTCCCCTGACTGCTGGGACCCACCAGCTACATCTTCGCACGCAAGGAAGTTCCTGATAGTCGGGACCCACCTGATCGAAGCGTACGTAGCGTTGTCATTCTGGTTGTGAACGTGTACGTACTATATACTGGTCGATGTAGAGGCACGCACGTGTCAAAGTAGAGGCACACACGTGTCGTAGTAGAGGCGCACACGTAGCATGTACACGTATGTACAGCGGCCAGTGTGCAAGAAAGAAAATACGGCCACGTATGTGTACATACGGGCGGGGTCTCGAACGCCTACTCGCGCATACGTACGGTTAGGGCTCGTGTACATGGCTGGGTTGGAACGGAGAAACATCGTCATCATCGTGTTCACGGGGAGCCAACCGGCTGGGTCGGAACGGAATGCGTGGTCGTGTTCATCGGGAGGGCTTGGACGGAACAGGCGATGGAAACGAGGCCTTGCGTACCGTAGAACGGAGGAAACAGCCTTGTGTTCGACCAGCCACGTTTGAAACGGGATCCTGTTCATCGGGAGGGGTGTGGCATACTGCGAAAGAGAGGAAACGGACCTCCTACGGCCGAAACGGGGGTCCTGTTGATCGGGAGGGGTGTGGCGTACCGCAAAACGGACGAAACGGACTTGTGTTGGAGTGCTACGGTCGAAACGGGGGTCCTGTTCATCGGGAGGGGTGTGGCGTACCGCAAAACGGGACTCCACGGGATACTGTTCATCTCCACAGTCGACCTCCTCCAGCCTCCACGGGCTACTGTTCATCCACCGCCGACCTCCTCCAGCCTCCACCTACGACTGTTCATCCACGGGCTCTTGTTCATCCCGCCTCCACCGCGCGCTACTCCACCGACTACTGTTCAACCACCCCTCTCCACAGGCTCCTGTTCAACTACCCCTCCACGGGCTACTGTTCATCCACCCCTCCACCGTCTAATGTTCATCCAGCCCTCCACGGGGTCGTCCTATTCATCCATCCCTCCACACCACGGGGTCCTGTTCATCCAAAGGCAACGCCACCGCTCACTATTCATCCCCCCCCACGCTCACTGTTCATCCAGAGAGGCAGCATCCATCGGCTTCAGTTAGCAGTAGTAGCGAAGGAATCGCTCGATCGGGTTCAGTTAACAGCCATCGATCGATCGCTCGGGTTCAGTAACGCGTAGCCTACAGTGCAATCGCTCGGGTTCAGTTAGAGCCCAACGCCTCGCTCAGGTTCAGTTAGATCCAACGCCTCGCACACACGCGCGTACATGTACGAGAGAAATGCGCATCGCTCGGCCCCCAACCTCCCACCGTAACCGGGAACTCCCCGAAATTTTCCTCCCCCTCCTTCTACCACAGTTTTTTCCGTCATGGACAGCCCAAAGAATGTCATGCAGCTGCGTCTCCAGCCCACCCAGGACAAAAAGCCCATTTTCTGTCATGATTTTTTGTCATAGAAGTAGGAGCCCACCACATCTATGATGATACCGGGTTTTGTCACAATTATCATCATAGAAGTGGCATATGTATGACAGAAAAAAATTCGTTTGGCCCAAAATGTCATGGATGTGTCTTTTTTTGTAGTGTAACTTGTGATACTATGCGCGCATTATAGAGGTAGCTAGCTAGTATCGATCATATACTAGTATCAGCACTTATTATGACACGATTTCATGATATGATACTTAACCCTCTCTTTCTTCATTTAATTCTATGACAGCTCATCAAAATTGCCTAGTTGGCATGATACTAGCTATGATATCCCATTACAACCAGCCTAGCAAAGAAGGTGTACAGATCATTTCTGCGTTGCTTTGCAAGTTTTCATCAGTTTATTCAAGAAGCGGGGAGAAGTTTCAAACATTTCAGCCACAAGGTGCGGCCACTAGCGTAGGCCTAGTTCGTATTTTAATTATAGGTAATTCAGATGGAGTCCGGACATCATCAAAATCAATGTGTGCCCATGGCGTGCTATCACGACCCCATGATTTTTTTTTGGTAAAGTTTGGCACAAGTTTTGATGATCGCTCCTTCCAAACTAGAACATCTCACATGAAGGATCATGGTTTCCCAAAGGAGACGTGTCAATTCAAACTCCTGTGGCCGGTGACTTCATCGTTTGGCCTCATAAATATTTCCACGGTACGTAATCACCATTATACCACAAGTTTATTTTCTGGCGCATTTCGGGTATCGTTAGCTATAATTAAGACATTTTTTTGAGTTTAACGTGCATTTTGTGCATAAAAAAAAATTACAACCGGAACTGCATGTGCTGTCGAAAGGGATGGGGATCGCCGTTTGATCTGGGAGCATCGAATGGTGCAGACGTACGAGCAATAGGGTTTGGACTTTGGCCAATTAGAATGCACGACTCAGATTGTGAGCGGGATTTTGTTGGCACGCAGCTTTCATCAACGAACCGTGTGCTATTCACAAACCAGACTGCATACATCTTTTGTTCACACATACTGCAGTGAGATCAATTGAGTGTGCTACCACTATGATATAATAATAATAATAATAATAATAATAATAATAATAATAATAATAATAATAATAATAATAATAATAATAATAACAAAAAACAGTTCATATTCATTGCCTGAGCTGACAACATATCAAGGTCAACATATCAACTATTCTTACATCAATAGAAAATTGGGCATAACTCACAAATTCAGTACACGCGATAGTTCTAAATTGAACGAATTAAGTTGCAGGGTAGGCATAATGACTAGTCTTACGGTTTAATTCCCATGTACATGGGGGACTCTGGGATCATTACGTTGACACCGAATGAACTTGGGTTTTCTGATGATTTTATGCTTCTCTGTTACAGGGTTGCGTGATCCCTTGGATGGCAACTCATCAAATTCATCGTACTCGTCCTCATCGGCAACATCGTCAACACCCAGTACCCTCCTCTTCCCATGCATCACTAAATGGCAGTTCTTATGCAAAGAGTCTTCCGCAAAGAAAATATGTGTATCATCACTGGCAAGAATGAATGGGTCCGCATGATATGCCATTGTTGTCCTGTTAACACAAGTCTTCCTGTAATCATCAACCTTTACTTGATGAAGAGGGACCCATGAGCACCTGAATAATGCCACCTTAACTTTCATATAGTCAAGCTCCCAAATCTCTTTGATGGTTCCATAGTATACCCTTTTATCAACTTCATCTATAGAAATGCATTCTATTCGAACAGAGTTGTCTGATATGAGGTCTTCTCATCATGTTGATCAGTGTAGAACGTGTATCCATTTATGTCATATGCTTGGTACATCAACACCGTAGGTGATGGATTTTGTGCCAACCACGTAGCAATGTCATCGATGGATCCTTGTGCCAAACGCTTCTTCATCCATTCAGCGTAGTTCTTAGTGTGCTCCTTCATCTCCACATTTGATGAAGGCACCATTGGTAAGAAGCTTTGGTGTATCTCTGCCAAGTGTTCTTCGGTGTAAGCGCTGAGAACTGGGTTGTTAAGCAGTACCGCCAAATGGGCTTTCTCTGCCAATTTTCCGGGTGCAGCCATTTGCGTGCCAGCAAGGACCGACTTACCTTTCAGCCTTCCCTCGTGGCGAGAGAGGGGCAAACCTATAGGTCGTTGTTTCATGTATTCGGTGCAAAACTCAACCACGTCCTCTATGGTATAACCTTGTAGGATGCTTGCCTCTGGATGGTTTTGGTTCCGGCAAAAGCGCTTCAGTATTCCCATGAACCGCTCAAAGGGATACATGTTGCGAAGAAACACATGACCACAATACTTTATCTCGTCGACAAGGTGCGCAGTTAGATGGACCATGACATCAAAGAATGAAGGTGGGAAAAACATCTCTAGGTTGCACAATATTCTTACAATATCATCTTGCATATGATCCAGCTCTTCAGGATCTACAACTTTCTGCCATAGTTGGTTGAAGAAATCATAGAGCTCAATGAGTGTGTACCTTATATCTTTGTCCAACAGATTCCTGATGGCCACCGGGAGGATTTGTGTCAACATTACGTGGCAATCATGTGACTTCATGTGTCCCAACTTCATTTTACCTGAGCTCATATCCATGAGACTTCTGATGTTTGCGGAGTAGGAAGAGGGTGTCTTAACTGACAACAAATACGTGAAGAACTGTGTTGCTTATTTTGTACTGAAAATGTAACTCTGGCGAGCTTTGATGAATTTGTCATCATCTTTTGCTTCACTCTTGCCTTTTGATTGATCAGCAAGCATATCGAGCCGTGAACCCTCACCATCCTTTCTTTTACCTTTAATCTTTAGCGAGTACCAAGGATGCTTTCACATACGTTCTTCTCTACGTGCATGAAACCGATGCAGTGACGTACACGTAGAATCTCCCGGTAAGGTAATTTCCAGAACACCGATTTCTTATTAAACACTTGACCCTTGGGTGTTTGTTTCACCGTCAAAGCATGATTCTTTCCAAGCACAACATTAATTTGTTTAGCCATGTTGTGGACCACCTCCGCATCATAGGGTCTTGGTCCCACTTCTACCTTTGCCGTACCATCAAATTCAGTTTTCATCTTTCGATATGGGTGATTTTTCTGTAAGAACCTACAATGACGCAAATACACAGTTTTGCACGAGTTGGGAAGTCTTCTGCTAGCTGTCCTATCCATGCATGTGACACACCCTACATCTCCCTTTGTTTTCTGCCCCGATGTGTTGCCTAATACCGGCATATCTTGAATGGTGTGCAACAACATCACATGTAGATCGAAAATCTCTTTTTTGTAAGTATCATAACATTTTACAGCACGTGCACCTATCCACACTGTCAGCAGTTCTTCTACCAGTAGATGAAAGTAAATGTCGATGTCATTTCCAGGTTGCTTCGGGCCCTGGATAATCATTGACATCATAATGTATTTTTTCATCATACACAACCAAGGAGCTAGGTTATATATGCACAGAAGCACTAGCCATGTGATGTGATTGGTGCTCATATCGCTGAAAGGATTCATCCTGTCAGTACACTCCCCAAGCCTTATACTTCTAGGATCCTTGGAAAAGTCTTCAAACTTGTCATCGATTAATTCCCAATGAGCCATATCTTTCAGGTGCCTCATATACTTATCCGCAATTCAATCATCATGATGCCACCGCAACCTCTTTGCCTCTCTAGGGTTTGCAAACAATCGCCTCAACCTTGGAATTAAAGGCAAGTACCAAACAACCTTGAATGGGATTCCTGTCTTGATCTCACCATTCAATTTGTACTTGTCCTTTGCTCTCCTGCGCTTGTATCGTGCATGCTTGCATTCCGGACATGCACATAAATCTTTGTACTCACCACAATACAATGTACAATCATTCACACAAGCATGTATCTTCTGTACTTCAGGTTCCAATGGGCAAACAATTTTCTTCGCTTCATTCGTGCTTCTAGGGAGCACATTATCTTCCAGAAGAATTTCTTTAAAAAGACCTAACATCTCTGTGAAGCCCTTGTTTGATAGACCATTTGCTGCTTTAAATCTGAGAAGCGCCAGATGGGCACTCAACCTAGAATATTTCTTTTTGCAACCTGGATACAATTCTTTCTTTGAGTCCGCATCAATGGTTGGCAGATCCTTGTACCCAATCATATCTTTTTCCGGGCCCTCCAAATCTGCAATCATAGCAGCAAAATCTGGCATATCAAGATCGTCGTCATCTGCGTCGACGTCTTGGTTTTCCAATGCGTGTTTCAGCTTTCCGGTGTTCCATTGGTAGCTTGACGCCTCTGCCCCGATGTTAGATTCAACATCCATGTGACACTGATCGGGGTTTGGCATCTCGCAGCCCTGGGTATCTTCATCCATGACCTCCTCTTCACCGTGTCTGGTCCAATGTGTATATCCATCCATGAATCCCCGAGAGACTAAGTGCCACTGGACATCTGCAACTACACGTGACTCTGTATTGGCACAATCAGCACATGGATACAGGATGTAATCCGCATCACCAATTATCCTCTTTGTACTTTCAGCCAAATTCATGAACTATGTCACGCCATTGATAAAATCTGCGATTTTCTGATTCTTCATCCATTTAGATTGTTCCATCTGCACCACACGAATAGTAATTAAAAACAAAACAACAACATTAATGCACGGATTAACTGCTGCCTAATGATGCATGCATAAATCGCAAGGCTTTATTTTCATAATTACTGAGGGCGCTCCATATTGTTATCCAGACATGCAATGACAAAAATTAATGGCCAGTCAATTCACACGCAAAGTACGAGTACATCACTACCCTTAGGAATTGGATACCTTAATTAAGCCACTCATGAAAAGAATACCTTAATTAAGTAGCCGTGCGATGACCTCTACCCAGCAAACAGAGAAGCGCGATGCGGCGGCACGCCAAGACAGCAGGGTCGAGGAGCAAAGCTTAGTGCGGCTGCCGCCTGAAGTTAGACCTCCACTATCCCACAATCGATCGTGATGGATGTGCTCGAATCACGCCGCCGCTGACCTCGATGGTTGAGCTCCTCCTATCTCCCGCCGCAGACCAAGGATTGACCTCCGATGACGCCACCACCGCCCATTGATCGAGGATTGACCTCTTCTCCGGTAGCCCTGGCTTAGGCTACCGCCGCCATCTCTCACTACAAAAAAATTACACTTCCGTGATGATACGTGTTTGTCACAGTAGGTCGCGTTTTCTGTCATGCATGTACATCCATGAAGATTTTATGACAGAATCAAGATAGTCATACCTGTGCTGTCGTAGAAGTGTTCCATGACATTACCAAAATTATCATCACAGAAGTGTCCACTTCCATGACGATAAATCACGCGTCACAGAAGTGCCTTCGTCAAGGGTGACCGACACGTGGCATCCACCATAACGAAATGCCGTTAAGCTATCAGGTCAGGTTTTGGTTCCAATAACCCGTTAACAGCCCGGACCAATGGGGATTTTCCACATGTAAAATCATCATTGGCTGGAGGAAACACGTGTCGGCTCATCATTGGGACAGATGTCATCCACTCATTGGATAGAAGGCATCTATGATACGTTGACACATGGCACGACCCAATAGAGGCCCATTCCTGTGAAAAGGCCGGCCTGTTTGACTTGGTCAAAAGGTGGCGGGCCGGCCCATGGAAAGCTTGTTAACGGCCTATTCGCATATAGCCCATTGCATAGAGCCCATTTACAGCCTGCTAACCCAAGGCCCATTATGCCCTATCCGAATTAGGCCCAGTAGTGTCATCTGGGCCATCCAATATGATTCTAGCCCGTTTTCACTTCTGACCCATGTATGGCCCATGATGTCTTTCGGCCCATATGAGGCCCTTTGTAACTCTTGGCCCATTAATGACCCGTGGTGAAACTGGCCCGCAATGAACAGTGTATCACTTTATACCCATTAACGACCCGTGGTGAAACTGGCCCGTAATGAACAGTGTATCACTTTATACCCATTAACGGCCCGTTATTCCGTTGGGCCATTTCCAGCCCATGTTATCTTTCGGCCTTCTCAAAGCCCATTTATTCTTGGGCTCATTTCCAGCATTTATTTACTTACGGACGGTTACTATCATTTTCTGCTTCTGGGCTAAATTCAGCCCGAGGTTACAGTCGGCCCATTTGTGGCCCGTTAATATGTTGGGCCGTTTTCATAGCGTCATCAAATACGGCCGATTAACGATGGCCCATTATGGTCGGCCGATGAACAGACGATTCCAATTCTAGCCCGTTTACGTCCATAATGCGGTTTGTTATTGGCCCATGTTTGGCCAACCGATCATGCAGCCCGTACAAGGCCCATTGATGATACGACCCGTAGAAGGCCGTTGTGTCTACGACCCGTATAAGGCCCATTATTTCTATGACACGTAGAAGGCCCATTGTTTCTACGGACCGTAGGAAGGGAATGGTAACTACAGTAAATATGTAGCCCATGGTTATTGTGGCCTAGTTTTAAAAAATAGGTTATTGCAGCCACTAGCAAACCGAGGAAAAAGAACTACACTAACTACAAGCAAAGAAATAAACAAGACAATAAGGAAATAAATAAGCAAGCAACTTACGCTAGGCTATCACGACTATTACACATATTACATCCACTGGGCATCAAAGTTCGCCACCAGTGCAAATATAGGGAACACAACAACATATAAACGCCGCAGCAAAAACAAGGCCAGAACTGAAACCACTTCAGAAGAGCTCAAGAAACAATATCTTGGGTATCCATAATGCTGGCAAGATGCTTAGCAAGCTTATTGACTTTCTCTTGTTTGGCACTTAAGTCCTCCAGCACTTGTTGTTGCACCAGAAAGTATGCATCTGAATTCTGCAGGGACTTCCTCAGTCCTTCGGCTTCTTGTCGCATAACATCTGATCAATGTCTTTCAACTTGAAGTTGAGACTCAAGAAGCCAAACTGATTCAGGCAACGAGTTCAAAGAGCTGGTGCCAGCAGTAGTAGCCAGTAACTCAAACACTACATCAAGACAAGACTTTGGGGTTATCTCAGTGTCTTCAATATAGTTTTTATCAGCTTTCTTGGAGACCAACAGGGATGTCTCACTATCTTGAACCTTATCTGCATTACTTCCTTTACCATTGCATAACGGGGGTACTCTTCTCCAATATTTTATCCGCGTTCTAAAAGAGAAACAAACAACACATCACAGGTTTACAATGTAGTATATGAAACTCATTTTGGTAAACTAGTTCAGTAGTAAGGTGGACAGGATAACAACATGAAACAAACATATATCTATGTAGTATGGTCACTGTATGGTCTATATCATTCTAGTTTATGTTGCCAAATCAAGATAGACACAGTTCGAATCATATCTATTGAAGACAAAGCAGATAGACTGAATATAAGTGTGGGAAAATACACAGCAATAACAACACTTGTAATGTGCATGCCATGAGAACATAACTGTTTATTCAACTGAAACTGAAATCAACATAGAGCAAGTTACAACAGCAAACAGCCAAACACGTTAAACAAACATGTTTAAAACATACCTGTTGCGCCATTGGAGTTTCAATTGCATCCTTCAAATTTGAAATTAGTTGGTATGAGTAAATACAGTGATGCAAGAGCAAAGTAGTATGAACCATAGCTATGGAACCTGACCTGAGAACAATTCTTCTTCTGCTTTAAGCGTTGACTTGGGGTTCGCAGTGGTGTTCCTCGTGCTTTGGGCACTGCAGTTGCCTTACTAACTGCTCGTGTTTGGGTGCTCTATGGTGGAGACGGTGCTGTGTCAACAAGAACTGGGTTACTATCTATTAGGGTTGGGGTCAGAAGGGGTGTAGCTGGTTCTTTGTCCAACTGGATAGGGGTACAATCTGCATGATTCTAAGGTTAGGTGTGGTGGGGCTGGTTCTTGGGCAAGTACAATCGTGGTTCTATTTGCATCAGCAGGTAGCACGATCTTTTCTGAAGACCGTGTTTATACTCCCACATATACTGCCATCAGTCCCTCCAATTGAAATGGCTGATAAACAAGAAAAGTAATTAAATGTACATATATTGTAAGATAGTCAGGTGCAATGGATAGTAGGGAAGAAAAGATGGCATGACATAATTCACATTTATGTTGTCTAACCAAACAGAATAGCAGGACATAATTTCACATATATGATGGCTAATTAAAAAGGATAGCATGACATAATTAGTAAGCTTGCTACACCTAAACCTGCTACTGCTATGAATTCTGATATGTCGCACGTTATCGATGATGCCACTTCTGCTTTGCATGATACTTATGAAACTACTTCTGTGCGTGATACTAGTTTGCCATTTGGTGAATTTCTAGATGAACAACTTGCTAGAGTTAGGGGGAATGAAAATATTGAAGAACCTATTATTGATGATAGTGAGGATGAACGTTCCCCCAATGATTATGTATTACCTATTGTTCCTATGGGTTATGTTATGAACAAAGAAGCTGCTGAAGCTATTCTTGCTTGCAATGATAGAAATGATCTTAAGAAATTATTAGCTAAATGGAAGCAGCAGTCTCTTAATGCTAGAATGAAACCCGATCCTAGTTTTGCTACTTCACCTATCTGTGTTACTGATAAGGATTATGAATTCTCTGTTGATCCTAATATTATTACTTTAGTTGAATCTGATCCTTTTTATGGCCTTGAATCTGAAACTGCTGTGGCACATCTTACCAAGTTGAATGACATAGCCACCCTATTTACTCATGATGAGAAGTCTCGCTATTTGTATATCCTTAAGATATTTCAGTTCTCATTAAAGGGTGATGCTAAGACTTGGTATAATTCTCTTGCTCCTGGTTGTGTATGTAGTCCCCAGGATATGATTTATTACTTCTCTACTAAATATTTCCCTGCTCATAAGAAACAAGCTGCCTTGCGAGAAATATATAATTTTGTGGAAATCAAAGAAGAGAGTCTCCCACAAGCTTGGGGGAGGCTTCTCCGGTTGCTTTATGCTTTGCATGATCATCATCTTAAGAAAAATGAAATACTTGATATCTTTTATAATGGACTAACCGATGCTTCCAAGGAACACTTGGATAGTTGTGCTGGTTGTGTTTTCAGGAAAAGAACAGTCAACGAAGCTGAAATACTATTGAATAATATGTTGACTAATGAAAATAATTGGACTCTTCTCGAGCCAGTTCCTGAAGTAATTCCTGAACCAATTGAGCCAACTCCTGAGCCTATTCTTAAACCCACTCCGAAGAAGAGAGGTGTTTTATTTCTCAGTCCTGAAGATATGCAAGAGGCAAAGAAATCAATGAAAGAAAAAATGTATTAAAGCTGAAGATGTTAAGAATTTACCTCCTATTGAAGAAATACATGGTCTGAATATACCGCCTGAAGAACTACATTGTCTTGATAACCCGACACAGGTAGTAAAGGTAAATTCTCTCTATAGATACGATAAAGTTGAAATACCCTCTACTAAATTTCATAGCCCATGCTTAGATGAATTTGATGACTTTATGGCTAGACAAGAAAGTTTTAATGCTTATGTTGGTAGAGAGTTAAAGAATAATGCTTTCGAGATAGGACGCGTAGGTGATAATCTGGCTAGAGTTAAAGATGAACTTCACCGCGTTAGCAAATATGCTTCTATGGTTGCTACTCAAGCTGAGCAAGTACTCAAAGCTCCAAACAATTTGCTTGCTGAATTGAATAATAAAAATGACTTTGCTGTTAGAGTGGCTACTAGAACTGGTAGAATGACTCAGGAACCTTTGTATCCTGAAGGCCACCCTAAGAGAATCGAGCAAGATTCTCAGAGAAATAATCTAGATGTTCCTAGTTCTTCTAAGAAGATGAAGAAAAAGAAAAATGATAGGACTGTGCAAACTTCTAGTGAACCTATTGCAGACACACCTGAGAATCCCAATGATATTTCTATTTCTGATGCTGAAACACAATCAGGTGATGAACATGAACCTAGTGATAATGTTAATGATAATGTTCATGTTGATGCTCAACCTAGCAAAGATAATCATGTAGAGATTGAACCTGCTGTTGATCTTGATAACCTACAATCAAAGAATCAATGTTATGATAAGAGAGATTTTGTTGCTAGGAAGCACGGTAAAGAAAGAGAACCATGGGTTCAGAAACCCATGCCCTTTCCTCCTAAACCATCCAAGTCAAAGGATGATGAGGATTTTGAGTGCTTTGCTGAAATGATTAGACCTATTTTCTTACGTATGCGCTTAACTGATATGCTTAAAGCAAATCCTTATGCTAAATATATGAAGGATATCATCACAAATAAAAGAAAGATACCGGAAGCTGAAATTTCCACCATGCTTGCTAATTACACTTTTAAGGGTGGAATACCAAAAAAACTTGGAGATCCGGGTGTACCAACTATACCATGCTCCATTAAAAGAAATTATGTTAGAACTGCTTTATGTGATCTTGGAGTCGGTGTTAGTGTTATGCCTCTCTCTTTATATCGTAGACTTGAATTGAATAAGTTGACACCTACTAAAATATCTTTGCAAATGGCTGATAAATCAACTGCTATACCTGTCGGTATTTGTGAGGATGTGCCTGTTGTGGTTGCAAATGTCACTATTTTAACGGACTTTGTTATTCTTGATATTCCCGAGGACGATAGTATGTCTATTATCCTTGTTAGAACTTTTCTTAATACTGCAGGGGCTGTTATAGATTGCAACAAAGGCAATGTCACTTTTCATGTTAATGGTAATGAGCATACGGTACACTTTCCAAGGAAACAATCTCAAGTTCATAGCATCAATTCTATTGAAAAAGTTCCAACTTTCATTTTTGGAGGTTTTGAATTTCCTCTCCCTACTGTCAAGAAAAAGTATGATATTCTTATTGGTGGGGATTTTCATATCCCCGTTGAGGTAACTTAGTGTTATTCAAAATTTCTCTGGTTCCGTGTTATTCGAAATGAGTTTGTTAGCAAGACTTGATCAACCTTGTTAGTGGATTCATTTTGATGATCACGAGATGGATGAAACTAGAAGGCACAACCTTGTGTACCCTCTTTTTACTTTCTGTTATTTAGAATAAATAAAGAAAAAAAATTGTATTATCTGTCTGTTTTCTGATTTATCCGTGCAATAAAAAATAGTTTGAAAATAAAAGTGCTCCAAATGCCCTGCAAATTTAGTATGATTTTTTCTAGAATATTTGAGGATTTTAGGCACTGAAAACACTGCAGGAGGGCCAAGCACCAGGCCATGAGAGAGGAGAGCGCTCCCCCCTGTAGGGCGTGCTCCCTATCTCGTGGGCCCCTGGTGACTCCCCTCCACTTATGCCAGCTTCCACACACTCCATCTTCTACCCAAAAAATCCCCATCCAGCTCAAGCCCGAGTTCTAGCTCGTTTTGCTGTGATTTCCGATCTCTTAGCTCAAAGCTCCATTTGCAAAACTGCTTTGGGAGATTGTTTTTTGGTATGTGACTCCTCCATTGGTCCAATTAGTTTTTGTTCTAGTGCTTTATTCATTGCAAATCCTTGCTGCCTTGGTGACCCTGTTCTTGAGCTTGCATGTTAAAATTTTGAGGTCCCAAGCAATTCCAATGCATGATATAGGCTCTAGGCACTTGTAGGAGTAGTTGCTATCAACCTTATTTAGTTTTATGCATTTTTATTTTGAAGTTACTAAAATTTCAGATTTTTTTCAGAAAAAGAAATATGCTTAGGAGAATGTACCAAGGTGCTTCCTCGGCAAAGAAAGGGCCAAGCATTGCTATATGAGAGCAAGACGTTAGATTGCCGAGGGATGCATATGTACGGGCTTGTGAGTGGCCATCCGATGATTTTATGGTCGAAGCTGGCTTTAAGGAGGAATTTGACGCGTATGTGCGTAATGCCGAGCTGGAGGACTTCTTACAAGATAAGTGTCCTCAATATTATCAATTGACTGATTCCTTTGTGCGGAGGTTCGAATATATTTCTTCGCGTAATTCTCCTAGTGTTATGTTTGATATTTATGATACATCTTATACCATGGATTTAGAGGATTTTACAACTGCTTGCAAACTCCCTCAGTGGGGTAATATCAATGATCCTCGCAAATCTGAATTTAGAGATTTTCTTGCTAGTATTACTGTGGAAGAATCTAGGGACGTAGCACAAGCTACCATAGGGAGCATTCATTTTCCTGCTATACATTACTTTGCTCTCTTTATTGGTATATGCATTAACGGTAAGGACGAAGTAAGTCACTTGTGTGCCCCTGATCTTTGTGTCCTCAAGAGTGATGTGTCTGGTTACAGAGGTTATAACTTGGGGGCAATAGTTGCACGTAGGCTGCATAATAATAGTAAAAAGGGAAATTTCTTTGGAGGAATTTATGCAACCCATGTGGCAAATTTTCTTAATATAGCTCCCCGAGAGGGGGATATGATTGTACCTCCTGTTTATTTAGATAAAGAAGCTATGTTTGATCATCAATTTCTTGAGAGGAATGAACAATTCCTCCATTATCGACTAATCTATGATAGACGCAACATCGTCCCTGTCGCTCTTCCTGCTCCCTACCTTTTTGATTATCAGGCAAGAGGACGATATGTTATCACCAGGGAAGAAGCCACTGAATGTGAGAGGGGAATGGAGGCAGCTCGCCAACACGCTGCTGCCAAGGAGGCCGTTGCCTCTGCATCTCAGTACAATCCCAGTTTCACTTATGGATATCAGCCAGGCGGTCCTTGGTATTAAACCGACTTAGGCCAAAAGCCTAAGCTTCGGGGAGTACGTATTTCTCACCGACTTTACATTCATGTTCACACACTAGTCGTCGATGCTCATACTCTTTCATTGTATTATCCATGTTAGTTTAAATCTCTTTTTCTAGTTTTCTTCTTATGTGTTTGATAAACCTTAAGAAAAACCAAAAAAATTAGTTAGTTTAATTTCCTTGCTTGTAGTAGATATTAAAATGAAAACCCAAAAAGATTTCTCGTTCTTATTTTACTTGTTGGGAGCTTTCCCGTGTAAATAGTTTTATTTTCTTTTCTTTCTTCTGGGGGTCGAGAAGACCATATTGAAAATACTTAGTGGCTCTCATATGCATGATTGATTATTTATATTTAGAGCCCATATTACTTGTCTTCTCTCTTGAGTTGAATGCTTGCAGATTCCAGCTTAGTCCAATGCACGTGCACTCCTATATTTATACACTTCGTTCGGTCGTGCGAGTGAAAGGCAATAATGATGAAATATGATGGACTTATTGGGATGAGAAAAGCTGGTATGAACACGACCTCCCTTGCTTTTGTAAATATGATGATTCATCGTTCCTGAGTCACCTATTATGAAGTAAACATATTTGCAATGACATTTAGAGATTATAGTTGCTTGTGCCATGCTTGATTAGCTATGAGTTATAATGGTTTACCATGCGTGCCAACATGCTATTAGAATGATTATGATGTGATATGATGGGATGGTATCCTCCTTTGAATGAATTGAGTGACTCGACTTGGCACATGTTCACGCATGTAGTTGAATCAAATCAACATAGCCTTCACGATATTTATGTTCATGGTGGATTATATCCTACTCATGCTTGTATCCCGTATGAATTAATTTTAATGCATGCTTACGACTGTTGTTGCTCTCTCAGTTGGTCGCTTCCCAGTCTTTTGCTAGCCTTCACCTGTACTAAGCGGGAATACTGCTTGTGCATCCAAACTCCTTAAACCCCAAAGTTGTTCCATATGAGTCCACTATACCTTCCTATATGCGGTATCTACCTGCCGTTCCAAGTAAATTTGTATGTGCCAAACTCCAAACCTTCATATGAAATTCTGTTTTGCATGCTCGAGCAGCTCATGTTACAACTAGTGTTGCCTATATCTTCCATGCTGGGTGTGTTATTCTCAGAGGAGTGGACTCCGCTCCTCATTCACGAGAAAGGGCCGGTAACCGGGATGCCCAGTCCCATGATCCAAAAAGATCAAAGGAAATCAAAATAATTAAACAAAACTCCCCCGGGTCTGTTGTATGTTGGAGGCACTCGTTGTTTCGAGCAAGCCATGGATTGATGCTTGTTTGTGGTTGGGGGAGTATAAACCTTTACCATTCTGTTTGGGAACTGCCTATAATGCATGTAGTATGGAAGATACAGCCATCTCATAGGTGTTGCGTTGACAGCGAAAGTATGCTGCTCAAAATGTCATTCAATCTCTATTTTAAAATCGAGCTCTAGCACCTCTACAAATCCCTGCTTCCCTCTGCGAAGGGCCTATCTATTTACTTTACGTTGAGTCATCATCCTTCTTATTAAAAGCACCAGCTGGAGAGAACACTATCATTTGCATTCATTATTATTGATTTATATTGGGTATGACTTGACTGGATCTCTTTTACCATGAATTACAATCTTTAGTCACTCCTTGATCTTTAAAGGTGCTCTGCATTTATGTTTTGCGGTCTCAGAAAGGGCTAGCGAGATACCATTTTTTTATATCATATTATGATTATTTGGAGAAAGTGTTGTCATCGGAGTATTATTATTATGACTCGCTAGCTGATTATGCTATTGATATGAGTAATTGCGAGACCTATGTGTTATTGTGAGTATGGTTGGTTCATAATATTTGCTGAAACTTGAATACTGGCTTTTCATGTTTACAACAACAAGAGCAAATAGAGTTTGTAAAAGTTTTTCTTTTTTCACCTTCAGTTTATCAACTGAATTTCCTGAGGACAAGCAAAGGTTTAAGCTTGGGGGAGTTGATACATCTCCAACGTATCTACTTTTCTAAACACTTTTGCCCTTGTTTTGGACTCTAACTTGCATGATTTGAATGAAACTAACCCGGACTGACACTGTTTTCAGCAGAACTACCATGATGTTGTTTTATGTGTAGAAAAGAAAAGTTCTCGGAATGACCTGCAAATCCACGGAGGGACTTTTCAGAATTAATAAGAATTTTTGGCGAAAGAATCAGGGCGAGGGGGGCCAAGGCCTGTCCACGAGACAGGGGGGCGCCCCCCCCTAGGGCGCGCCCCCCTATCTCGTGGGCCCCCGGACCTCCTCCGACCTCAATTCCAACTCCATATATACCGTCTCATGGAGAAAAAAATCAGAGAGAAAGTTTCATCGTGTTTTATGACATGGAGCAGTCGCCAAGCCACCACCGGCCAAATAGCAGACCCCGCCGCCCGCGGCCGGCGGTGCGCCGCCCCGCCCGCCCCGAAAACACTCCCCATC
>NC_041385.1:678391161-678410086 GCF_002162155.2 Triticum dicoccoides | reverse complement strand
CGGCGACCACTACCCCCACCCTGAACCCTAAGATAGATAGTGAGGTACCTCTCCGGCGAGCCCCCTTCCCCCCTGCGGCTGGTTCTTCCTTCACCCCGGCGAGCCCCCCACCACCTGAAAATCGACTGACCCAAAAGTCGATTCAGTTGACTGAAGTGTAGCTAAATCGGAGTAGCATCGCGGGCAAGAGCAAGAGCGAGAGCAGCAGCGCGAGCAAGAGCAATAGCAAGAGCAGACCAGGGAGGGGACCGAGAGCAAGAGTAGAGCAGCAGTGCGAGCGAGAGCTAAAGCAGCAGCAGCTCCTACTGATGTGGACGTAGCTGCTGAGGGAGCGACGCCGTGGAGGAAGTCGCCGGTATGCCGCCGTGGATGGAGTCGCGCATTGTCGGCTCGGGACCGAGCGCCGGCAGCACCATGAGATCGAATCAAGAAGAAAATGCGGCGATTAGTGTACAACCTCTTTGGTGGCGCCGATTAGGCCGTAGCTTCATCTGAGGAAACGGTGATGATGATGATCTTCCGGTGGTGCAGGTGAGGACGGCGGTGTGGGAATGGAGGTGGCGCAAAAGACGAGGGGAATGTCGCGGCAGCTCCTTGGAGGTGGAGGACGTGGTGGCTGAACCGGTGGGATGACGAGATCGACGACGGATCCTCATCCGGTACGGTGGATGAGGGACATCGAGGTGTTGCTGTTGACGATGTCGTTGGGGAAGAGGCTCCGGCTGGGTGGCGGACGGAGGAGGGTGTGGTGCTTCCTCGCGGGTTTTTGCAGCCTCGGTGTACAAATGGGTGGGCGGATGGGATGGGAGTGGAGAAGACGCGCTTGTCCGGAATGTGGGGTAAGTTACAAAAGTACCCCCACCGATTTGAGGCGGTTCTTTCGGTTCACGGGTACCACGTGCATTTCGTGTGTCGGGATTTCACAAGAGGTGGGAGTTTCCGCGCGCGTTGTAATTTCGGAATAGCAAGGCGTGGGTTGAGATGGAGGGAGTTGTCGGAGCACAACAAGACAAAGATATATCTTAAATATTTCAGGCTAACAAGGCGCGGGTTGAAGAGGCGGGAGTTTCGCAGCATGATAGACAGAGACGCGAGCTTGAATTTTCAGCATAACAAGGCGCGGCTTGAAATTTCAGGAGAACAAGCTTAACTTGTACCCAAAAAAAGACAATTTGCACCTCAACACGCACAACACACACACAAACACCATTTAGACTAGAGTAAGGTACACGTGCATTGCACACATGAGATTTGGCAACCAAATTATGAATAAATACCACATTATAGCATGTAAGCTTTGAGTCATATATGCATGATGTAGATGTTCGTTTAATTATTATAGTTCGTTTCATTCAAAATCATCTAGTTTCTATAAGAAAGCTAATCTATTTTAATATTCATGGAACTGTGCGTTGTAAGACATAAAGTAAAAACAAATAATGGCAAATCATGTAGAAAAACATTTGGGGAATTCTGATACAGGAGATTCTAGAACAAAGAAGAAGTGCTTGTGTTTTGATGTTTGTACATTATGCTTAAGTTCAACCATGGAGTCTTCTAGATAATACATGTGGCGAAATTTGGTGGAATCTAGATGATATCCAACGGCCAGTGGTGCTCAAATTTGCCATCTTTGGACCATCGGATTTGCCTCATCCAACGACCATCTTTCAAAGTTAAAGTTACCCGCACACAATATATAAAAATAATATATATATATAGGGGTATAGATATATATATGTGATGCGAAAGCCACCCATCATCTCCAATTAGAATAGTGTGTCCATGCACGAATGCGACGTGGCCAAATGATGTCTGCCATCGGTATCTCAAATTCAAATCACTCTAACCTTGTTCAATGTGTATACATTACAACATGCTTGTTTCCAAACCACACTGCGCAGATCTCCGTTATATTCATGCATGCATGGGTTTCAAACATCAGGATCTCTTATTCAAATATTTGAATTCAGCTTTACATTGATTATGACCTCAACTAGTCTTTTACACCCACACAGTCGTCTTTTCTCTTTATAATTGTACCACTAACTTTCTCTTGTGCATGCATGCACACACACTACCAGTCGGCATTATCCATCGCACACATGCAATCTTTTTCTTCAGGCTGGTCTCCCATGAAGGCACACACCCACACACATACCCCTCTCCATCATATCGGGCATTCTTTATCTCTCACGCGTGCATGCGGAACGATCGATGTTCCTCTATGTATGTGTCTATATAGTTAGGTCTTTCATAGTTTTCCACACAAACCGATCAATCGATATATCCAGTGAGGTCTCACCCTCTTTCCCACATCCACATCGATCAATCTATACCTCTCTATATAGGATTAACATATATAGCTAATACACCCATATTTATTATATATCCAACGTCCCCCTCTCATCATCCATGCCTTCCGCTTCGTCTCTCAGACGTGCGCACAATGGCGAAGACAGGGGGCAGCAAGGGCCCTGCCCCCCCTAACATCACTATATATCGAGGCTAATATGAATGTGATCATTAGACATTTGTTGCTAAAAATGGTTTAAGTTCATGAATTGACCCTCCTCGTAAAGGATTAGCAATGCTTGGCCCCCTAGTTCATTTCTTTTTCATGGCTCCGCCACTGCGTGCAACAGCGCACGCTCTCGCCCCCTCTCTCTAAATATCGATCTCGCACTTGTGCACTCCTTCATAGTCTCCCTCCACCCGGCCCCTCGCACCATCTTCTAGCCCCCCACCGGATTTTGCCACATGTACAATCTAGCAGACTCCATGGTTGAACTTAAGCATAATGCACAAACCTCAAAACAACAGTGGTTCTCTTTTGTTCTAGAATCTTCCGTATCATAACTGCCCAACTTTTTTTCTAGTTGAATCGCCATTATTTGTTTTTACTTCATGCTTTACAATTCACAATTCCATGAATCATAAAATAGATTAAGGGCTTCTTTGATTCAAAGGATTCTCAAACGAATTTTGGAGGATTCTAATCCTTAGGAATTTTTCCTATCTTGGTTGTTTGATTCATAGGATTGTAAACCATAAGAATTTTTCCATATGATTCATTTGCACTAGATTTCATAGGAAACATCCCATCCACTCAAACATCTTTGAAAGAATTCTGCGTTTTTCTATGCACAATCAAACACTCGTACAATCCTGTAGGATTCAAGACGACATTCCACTATAATCCCATGTTTTTCCTATTCCCGCCTTTTGGAAATCCTACGAATCCAAGAGGCCCTAGCTTTCTTATAAAAACTAATTGATTTTGAATGAGATGAACTATAAGAATTAAACGAAGGTCTACATCAGGCATATATGACTCGGAGCTTACATGCTATAGTGTGGTATTTATTCATAATTTGGTTGCAAAATCTGATGTGTGCAATGCACGTGTACCTTACTAGTACTTCGAGTATGTGCAAAACACGCAAATTAGAATTCCAATGGCACGCTACATTCATGAAGCCACGTGGCACATGTGGAGGCGTTGTCACGACCTCCTTGTGTGGATTGATCATAGTGACGTGCTGCTGGTTCTAGAAGAATGTACTCATCCTCCCTGAGCCATGCTGTCGGTACATGCACGAAGCGCAGATATGCACGCATGCCACGCACGCACGCATTCCCTCGCATGCACACGTGGGTACACGGGCGGACGCAATGTTGTACCAAGATCCACCCCATGTGATAATTTGATGCGTGTAAAGTTGTTCACTTCATTGGTGGTCAATTAATACAGCGCATGCAAATTGAGTGGACGTGAGGGCGGAAGAAAGACATTACTACTCTTAATCATGGGTTGCTAGTAGTACTTCCATTGGTCTCCTTCATATTTTGTGCCAATTTTTGATAGTAACATAATATTTATGCAATTGAGCAGTGTAGTCTACTTGAAATTTATGTCCCACTAAACTCATCGGGCGCCGTTTCGGGCCTCGAAACCAAAACCATAAATTAATCTTTACCTTGTTCCCATCCCATTCGAAAGCCTGCTCACACCTACTAGTACGTACCAAACCTGAATGTGTTCCCACTATGCAGGTATTAGTACTAGTGCTAGTACTTAGGTTATAAAAAGGGGAACTACATAACTGAAAACTACTCTACCATTCCTCCTCATAAGTGCTTCTTCTTCGTCCGTCCTTGCCAAGGCCGGTGAGAAGATCTCTAGGTCGAGAACTACTCGTAACAAGGGAGCGGCAACCAAGGCTGCGGAAAAAAAGAGAGGGCTCGCCGCCACGCAGAGACCTCGAAAGATCTCTCACGGGCAGGCGATGGCTCCCAGGAGCGCCCTAGCCGCGGAGGCGAACATGCCGAGCCGGCGGCGCTGGAGTCGTTATCCCTCGACGGCATGCCCGATCAGCTCAATAAGCACCCCAATAAGCAGAAGGAGTTCATCCAAGGCTTGGTGGAGCTGCTGAAGGAAAGCCTCGACGACATGCCCGCTGAGCTTAATAAGTAGAGGGAGTTGACCGCCGGCTTGGTGATGCTGCTGAAGAAGAGCATTGCCTCGGAGAAGAAGGCGACTGGCGAAATCCTGCAACTTCAGGAGGACAAGGCGAAGCTCTGCCATGAGCTCGACATGTTGAAGGAGAAGAACGCCGGCTAGAAGAAGCTGCATGAGAATAGTAGTTCCTCGATGAAGATGTTGCAGGCCCTCGTCATGGAACAGAAGGAGGAGTTGGCGAAGCTCCGCATCGAGCACCCGGCTGCTGTCAAGGTACGTAATGCGGCCGTGGAACAGATGATGAAGGCTAGCGTCGAGAAATCCCGCGTCATGGATAGAATGAAGAAGATGGCGGAGGAGACGCGCAAGGAGATGGAGGTCATGGTGGCAATGAAGAAGCAGTTACGACTCCACGGCGAATTAGATCATTTGGGGTGATAATCTTCCTTCTTCTTTTGCTCTTGTGTTTCATCTTTTGCTTCGGGTGTTTCGCCACACGTGTCACGTTCTCTGCGAGGCATGAATAGTACAATGCTTTTTCTGAGGGAATGAATAGAACAATGCTAACAATGAGATGACTAGAAAATTAGATCATTTTTATCGCCATATGGCACTGGGATGTCGTGTTTCGTGCTCCTCCGTCGTAGTACTACTCCAGTGGAAAACTTGAGTATACCGCACGGTTCTTTGCTCCTCGTCAGGTCGTCGGCGCATTTATACGAACAGTCAAATCACAAGGCCCCGCCTTCTAGCAGTAATGAGCCGTCAAATCACAAAGGCCCTCGCCCCTGGTGAAACCGACCAAGCTAGACTGCCCCGCCCTCTAGCCTTTTAAAAAGTGTACTATACTTTTGTACAGTAGTACTACCTCCGTCCGGGTTTATTAGTCCCTTTAGTATTTTGTGCAAAACTTTGACCTTAGATTAAACTAAAGAAATGTTAATGCATGTAACCAAAAATAATATCTCTCAAAACTATGTTCAAATATGAATCCAGGGATATAAATTTTGCTAGCATGCATTATTATTTACTTAGTTAAATATATGATCAAAGTTTGGCATAAAATACTATGGGGACCAATAAACCAGGACGGAGGTAGTATATCGATGGATTGTGCCATGGAGCAAAACTTGAAATTAAAAAAAAAGATGGTACATATAGAGAGCGCTCGTCGCAAAACTATGCATATAGTACTATTAAAAAGGCTAGTCACAATAATGGTGTCCAGCACAACCCAGCCCTCAAATAAAACTAAGCATCCTGGAATTCTTTGACAAAACTAAGCACCCTGAAATTCTTTGACAACTAAACAGCTGGCTATATGATGTTAGCCATATATATTGTACGTATATAATGTGAAGAAATGAGTGGTAGTACTATACCAACTAAAAGATGAAATGTATGAAATACTGGTATGTACGTACTGAAGAGTTAACGTAATGAGAAGAAACATAACATAGTTCTGCTGGGGGCTCAGCACAACCCACCCCTCAAATTAAACTAAGCACACCTGAAATTAAACTATGCAACTAATCTGGTAGACACTGCATTAGAACCACCATGAGCAACGACACTGCCACCTTACTTGGAGTCCTCGTCCACGTCCTTGACTTCGTCCTTGTCCCTCTTCCTCTTGGCCGATACTTCTTTGCTTGAACCGCACACTTGGCTCTTGCTCTTCATCCAACCCTTGTAGATATTGAAACAAAGGTAGCCATCCATTGCAGCATAGTGGATGTGGTCTATATCTAGTACATTCCGCTGCCATGCATAACGATGAAATGTGTATTTGGATTTCTCCAGTTTACCGTACAAAGGATAAACCATGGCTCCTGCTAGGGTCAGGATTAAAGGCTGGCCAGAGGGCAGCAGCCGATTCTTCTGGAGGTCGAAGGGGTTTCCTACAACGAGGCCTATCCGACCTAGGACTTCTTTGTCGTTTGTAAAGTCTACAGTAACGAATTTGACTAGGTTGCTCTCGAGGAAGTTCTTAAAATCCAGGCATTCAACATCGGCATGGCATATGTGGTAGACCAAGCATAATTTATGCACGCAAACCTGGATCACGGCGGGCTTCTTCCTCTCTTCGTCCTTTAGATCCTTCTCTCGTCCCAGCACTGTGGTGTACTCAACATCTAGCCCAGCAACCCACTCATCATCTGAGTTTTCAAACATGTGTTTGAAGCGACAAAGGCATCCTTTCACCGTCGCGGACGAACGGGCGTAGATGACGTCGAACTCATCACCGGTGATGGTTCTAACCTTGTACTCACCGCTGATCATGGAGATTTGGGACGCCATGGATTTGGGACGAGGGTTAGGATTAGTGGAACTGCCGTAATGTGAAAGGACGGGATGACTAGGAGCAAACCACCGTAATAATAAAGGACATGCGGGGACGAGTAGGAGCAAACTGCTAGCATGT
The DNA here is from genome assembly GCF_002162155.2 of Triticum dicoccoides. Lineage (NCBI taxonomy): Eukaryota > Viridiplantae > Streptophyta > Magnoliopsida > Poales > Poaceae > Triticum > Triticum dicoccoides. Next base: position 678,403,199 of record NC_041385.1, on the reverse strand, counting down.
GAATGGCAGCGTAGTGGCATTCCATTCTCCCATGATACGGGCTTCCGAGAGCCCTTGGATCTGAGATCGAACGGTTGCATGGCGTGATTCTAGACCTCTGGGTGAATATCCTGTCCTGGAGGGTTATTCTGCAAATTTTCAGCAACTTAGCATGCGACCGTTTGATCTCAGATCCAAGGGCTGCCAGCAGCCCGTATCATGGTCGCGCCTACCACGACCGTCGCATCGCTCGCACGGTCGCGCCCTTGGAGATTTAACATGGTGCGTTAGGCTATCTGATGTTGGCATGTCATACATAGTCATCACTTAGTCACTCATACTACAACAAGGTTAGCTATAAGGTTGGCTATAAGTGTGTTTTTTTTACTTCTCTCTATCTCTTTCTTCGTACTCCCTCCGGCCCATAATATAAGAACGTTTTTGCCACTAGTGTAGTGGCAAAAACGTTCTTATATTATGGAACAGAGGGAGTAGTATTTATTGCATTTGCCAAGGAGTGACCTCTTCTAATGAAATGGTGTGCTTATTAGTTTTTTGTTGCTAAGCTTGCTTCATTTAATTAGCTATAGACTCAAAATTGTCTTTTCACCTAGGTAGACGCGCTTAGCAGCATTTCTTCCTTGGGTCACCAAACTTGCCACATCAGCTTTATGCCTATGTGGCAAGCTTAGCATCTGTAGGAGCAAGTAAGTACAATATTGCGCTTTACATGGCATTTTTGCATATGTGGAGGAAAGAGAGGTAAGGAAAAAGTGGAGAAGTGGGCTCTCATGCAAGAGCCAGCCTCTACTACATGGTGGAGCATTGGGAGAGGCACCTGTATGGAGGTGGTCAGGAATCGGCAGACTCACGCCGGTCGTAGCGCCGCAGTTAAAATGATAATGGCAAGTCAAATCATGGGGCCCCACCTGTCCAGTAGTAACTCGCTATCAAATCACAACGTTTGTAGCAGCCTACTCCCTCATCTTCTCACCTCTCTGTCGAACCGACTAGGCAGAACTACCCCGCCTAGCGCATAGGAAAAGCCCCGCCGTCGACTTTTAAATAGTATAGTATACTAATTTTGTATCCATGGATTGCGCCATGGAGCAAAGACTCTAGAAAATGGTGGTACACATGTACGGAGTATATAACACGCCCGTCGCGTTCGCATCGCACCCCAGACGGTCGGTCGGTCTGTCACGCTGCTCTTCGAATGGAACACGCGTCATATTGCGTTTGCACACACATGTGGGACCGCAATTGAGAACCGACTATAGGCACACTCCCTGGCCCCGCAAGTCGGGTGACTTAATAGAAGAGGGAGACGAGCGATAGTACTAGAGAAGTGTTGTACCATGTTGGTGCGTGGACGACCCATGCAAGACATGGAAGATCAGTTCGTCCATGCATGTGACCAGACTCCAACAGACACGCCTGGATTGGCTATCGTCTACATATCATGCAGGCTGTGTTCTACATGGCTGTAGTTGTGGTGAGAAATCTAAAGAAAAGGTTTCTTGTCATCTCGCAAAATTAGGTGTCATGTGCTTCGGATCACTGTGAGGGTTAAACAGCGACAACTGAGTTGGGCTAGTCATTGGGGGCACATGCACGAAGACTACTTGGCTGCCATCTAGGTCAAGCCGGCTATGTTAATTAGGACATCTATCAACGGACCCCTTTTCTACGAGTTTATCTTTAATTTGAGCTTTGTTCCTTGTCTAGTTTGTCCGTCGGGATTCATGATGTATCCTTTGGGCAGTGAGGTTATGATTTCTTGTCATGTGGCATTTTTTCATGTTATATGTTATAATCCGGTGCTTTAGATCAAAATGACGACAACTGCGCCTCCGGGCCACGTGCATGAAGACTTCTCGATAGTCATTGACGAGGTCAAGCCGGCTCCGGTAGACAAAAGAAAACTAATACTCAAGTATATAGGTAGGAGCCTCCGCGCTTGCTTGCCAGTGTTGCTCTCTTCACATTATCTCGTCCTCTCCAGACCTAAACACGACAGCGGTGGCCACACACACTCTCTCTCTCTCTGCTCACCGCTGGTCACAGATCCAGCTGGATCCTCTCCGTCGGGGAAGATGAGAAGGTGCAACATTCACGCGGTCGTCCTCGGCAATGGCTCTTACCCACTGCTGGCGCGTCCCGATCATCCTGCCTTGTCGTTCTCTCCCAAGCACCGCTGGCGGGGGAGGGCCTCCGACCCCTTCTTCCTCTCTGCCGTAGTGTGGGCAGATTCGGCCTCCTGCCGCCCACCTAGCGACATCCCGGCGACCATCAGGTATAACTTCCTTCGAAACCGGCCTTGCTCTACTTCCCGAGCTCCTGACATTGCTGCATTTGTATCTTTTACTATTTCTCAGGTCCCCTCGTAGACAGGATCGATCGGATGTTCGAAAACCACCTATTTTTTTACGTTTAAGAGGTAAAACTAGTTCATGCACTCGAATCTAGTACTACTTGGTTCAAACAAGGAAGAAAGGGGTGGGGGTGGGGGAGGATTTGTTACCTGAATCTAGGACTTGGTCGAAAGAGGAAATAATGGGGGCAAAAAGTAGCAGAGACTGGCTATCCAACTGGTCTCTAGGTGTAATAGGAAAAAAAGGGAAACGCAGTACAAACTCAATATAAATCCGATCTATTGGTTGAAAAAAGAAAGAAAGTGGGGACTGGGGGACAAGTCAACAGAGTAAGTCCAGCACTAGATTTGCTAGCCTCACACGGTAGAAGGTGGCTATACCAAACAAAACTGGGACCAACCCAGATATCCTGTTCTGATGTTTGTTGCCCCGAGCCACTCTTATGTAATGCCACTGGTAAAATGTAGCAGTCGCACTGTTAAAAGTAAGGACACGTTAAACCAATGTTGTTTTCAATGTAATGCCTCTAGTAATATGAATCAATGGCACTTTTTTACATGTCCTGCTAAATTTCCCATTAAGATAAGTTGGTTCTTTTCGTTAGAAATGCAACTGTCCTGGTCCGCCTACTCTCCCGTGCCCAAAGTAATGTCGTATTTAACGGTTGTCATAGTTAATCCTAATTCCCAGACTAATATCTAGCAATGCCACTGCTTTAGAAATTGCTACTGTCCTTGTAGGATTGCCATTCAGATAAGGAACATGCTTCTTTTCATTTGTTGCATGTTTCATCACTTGTTAGTCACCCTCCTTTCCACCTTTTTTGTGCAAATAGAGATATACATTTCACGCTTGATCTTAGTTGAACTGCACAAATGATATCCAAATTATAGTTGAACATTCCAGGAGCTTCACAACCAACCTTGATGTTGCTCAATTTTATTGCAACTAATGAAGAAAAAGCTCTGTGGGTTTCATTTTCTGATGGAAATGGAACCCGGGCTGGAGCCCTTTTCTTAAAAAAATTGTCGGCGTTCTGGGAACGGGGGTCCCCAGACTTGCCTGCCTGTAGCCTGCGGCGTGGCTCAAGTGGTGGCCCAATGCGGCCCATCTTCGTCTACTCAAGCTCAAGACCCTCGCGAGGGGCCAAGCCTCGCGGGGTGGACGACGAAAGGCTTCCTCAGGAGCGGCCTTACTATGCAAGCTCGCGAGGAGGCGGAGAGATCTAGGCAAGGGTACCTCGCGAGGTGCTTGTGACGCAAGCCATGATGATCGAGACCAGGCGGGCACCGGCCTATGCAGTGTCCTTGTTTCCTCTTTGGTGCAAAGGGGGCAAGCGCAGGCGCGGAGTACCGAGGCGTCAACTAAAGGCTACCATTTCGGTGCAACAAGACCAAGACTAGCAGAGCGGCAGGACGGAGGTCACCATGGAGCCCAAGACGGCGTCATCGCCAGTGCCTTTGGCAGCCGAAGTCCAACTTTAGTCAGGATAAGTTGTACTAGATGTTCCCCTTCAAAATGGCCATTGTTGGCGCCCTTCTCGCTAAATATTTGGGAAGAGGACCAGGGCCTCTATAAATAGGGCTAGCCACCATAGTGGGAAGGGGTATGAGGATCGAATCCTTCCCAAGCAGAACACCACACCATCACAAGAACATCCCTCGCAAGGTTGTTCTTCCTCTGTATTATTCATCATCAGCCCCTGAGGCAATCCACCACACCAAAACTAGAGTAGGGTATTACACCACAACAGTGGCCCAAACTAGTATAAACCTCGTGTCCCTTGTGTTGTTCATCTGGTAGCTTAACTTCTCAGCAATGCGTTAGGACGTGGATCGGTAGGGGGAAGATCTTTGCATGCACCCCAGAGTTCAAACCTTAGGGGTTTGCCGGAACCCCACATCCGACATTTCCCGCGCCAGGTAGGGGTGCGCCGGAGCTCTCCCTGCCGTCGACCCGCGCTTCGCCCTCATGGCGGGCAACGCGCCGCCCGCTCCGGCAGCCGGCGCCGGTACTGGACCCTGGGGGCTCCGAGCTCTAGCCCCCGCCTTGCGACAGGTGCGGTGGCCGAACAAGTTCAAGCCAGAGATGCCGTCGCGCTACGACGGCGCGGCGGATCCGCTAGCTTTCCTGCTGGCGTATGAGGAAGCCGTCCTCAAGGCCGGGGGCGACGACCGGGTCCTGGCCAACTGGCTGCCCATGGCCCTCGTCGGCATCCAGCGCATGTGGCTGCTCCACTTGCCAGCGTCATTGGTGACCTCCTGGGAGGAGCTGCGCAGCCTCTTCCTCGCCCACCATGCTGCACCGACACTCCCAGTCGTCGCGGCTCTCCTGGGTGGCTCGCAAGTCCCACCCACGAGCCGCCACATCAAGCCGTCCGTTCGTCAGGTCGGTGCTGCCCTCACGCGCCGCGAAGCTCCTCCGAGTTGGGTGGCACCCAAGTCCGACTTGACCTTCAGCTTGGATGATCACCCTGCCAGCACCGCCTGCTCGGGTGTGCTCCCGATGCCGTGCACTCCTACCATCTGCCAGGTGGCCGTCACCAGGACCCTCATTGACGAAGGAGCCAGCCTCAATGTGCTCTCGATGGAGGCCTTCAGCCTCCTCCACGTGCCGTTGGAGCGGCTCCAACCCAGCAAGCCCTTCTCGGGCGTCGGGGGCAGTTCCACCAGCTCCCTGGGGCAGATCCGCCTCCCGGTAACGTTTGGCACCCAAGCCAACTTCCGCATGGAGCTGGTCGACTTCGACGTCGCCCCCATCGGCCTCCCGTACAATGCCATCCTCAGCTACCCAGCTTTGGCCCAGTTCATGGCAGCGGCTCACCCGGCCTACAACCTCATGAAAATGCCCGGGAGCAGCTGCGTCCTCACCATAGTCGGAGATGCAAAAGATGCCCTGCAGGCACTCAAGCTCACCTTCAAGACGGCCGCAGTAGCGCAGCCCACCAGCGCCGACACCCTCAAGGCCAAGGGGGCTGCACCAACCAAGAAGAAGCGGTTGTTCACCCAAGACAAGGCGGAGACCAAGCAGGTGCCAGTCGATGAGGATGGATCCTCCGGCGCCACCTTCACCATAGGCCCCAATCTCGACCCCGGACAAGAGGAGGCTCTAGTGAAATTCCTACGCGCGAACAAGGAAGTGTTCGCGTGGGAACCCAAGCAGCTGGCAGGGGTCCCCAGGCAGGTGATCGAGCATCACCTGAACGTATGCCCCAATGTACGCCCCGTGAAGTAGAAAGCAAGGCGGTAGTCCACCGAGAAGCAGGCCTTCATCATCCAAGAAACCCGCAAGCTAGAAGCTGCAGGAGTCATTCGCGAGGTTCGCTATCCCGCATGGCTGGCGAACCCTGTTGTTGTGCCGAAGAAAGGAGGAAAGGAGCGCATGTGCGTCGATTTCACCAACCGCAACAAGGCTTGCCCTCAAGATCCGTTCCCGCTCCCCCTCATCGATCAAATCGTCGACTCGACCGCTGAGTGTGACCTGTTGTGCTTCCTGGATACCTTCTCAGGCTATCACCAAATCAAGATGGCAGTAGAAGATGTGGAGAAAATGGCCTTCCTAACCCCATGTGGGGTGTACTGCTACACCTGCATGCCATTCGGATTGCACAACACAGGCGCGACCTTTCAGCAACTGATGCATATCGCCTTGGGCAGGTAGCTCGGGAGAAACGCCGAGGCCTATGTCGACGACATCATGGTGAAGTCTCGGGAGGCAAAGACCTTGATACAGGACCTGGAAGAAACCTTAGCGAGCCTTCGTGAAGTGGACCTGCAGCTCAACTCAGAAAAGTGCGTGTTCGGTGTTCCTTCTGGCAAGCTTCTGGGCTTCCTCGTGTCCCACAGAGGAATCGAGGCTAACCCAGAGAAGGTCAAGGCGATCGAAGACATGAGTCCACCACAAACCCTCAGAGAAATGCGGAAGCTCACTGGGCGAGTAACTGCATTAGGGCGTTTTATCTCCAAGCTAGGGGAGCGAGCCCTGCCCTTCTTCAAGCTGATGAAGAAGAATGGCCCGTTCGAATGGACTCAAGAGGCTGATAAAGCATTCCAAGATATCAAGAAATACCTGACCAGCCATCCGGTGATGGTGGCTCCACGCCCTCAGGAGCCCTTGGTGCTCTACCTCGCCGCCAGACCATACTCCGCCAGCGCAGCTCTGGTGGCGGTCTGAGAGGAGCGCCGGGTCAAGGCCGTATCGGCCGCAACCCTGACCGCGGCGGCTCAAGGCCAGGAAGGCCTCGTGAGGGCCACAACCTCGGCGGATGGGGACCGGCCTCAATAGGAAGATGCCTCCGGGGCTGAGGGGACCTCACCAAGCAATCAGGAACCGGGGGCTCCAACGCCTCAGGAGGTGCTCGACTCTCTGGATGGTGCTGGCTCCGTCGACGCGCCCACCCTCATCGAGCATCCTGTGTTTTTTGTTAGCACGGTGCTACGTGATGCAAGGGCGCGGTACCCCATGCCCCAGAAGCTCTTGCTCGTGCTATTGGTGGCCTCTTGGAAGCTACGGCACTACTTCCAAGGTCACCCCATCAAGGTCATCTCGGCATATCCATTGGAAAGGGTACTCAGAAGTCCCGACTTAACAGAAAGGGTTGCCGAATGGAACATCAAGTTGCAAGCGTTTCAGTTGGAATTCAGCATGACGAAGGTCGTCAAGGGAGCCGCACTTGCATATTTTGTGGCAGAATGGACAGAGGTGCCAGGGCTCGAAGCGGGCGAAGATCGGTCACTTTCCCCAGGAAGTGAGGCGCCGGACGGTTGGGTCATGTACTTCAACGGAGATTTCTCGGGACATGGAACGGGGGCCGGCGCGGTGCTCATATCCCCCACTCAAGACAAGCTCTACTACGTCGTACAACTCTGTTTCCAGCATGGAGAGAAGGTTTCCAACAATATAGCAGAGTACGAGGGTTTGATAGCAGGCTTGAAGGCTGCAGTGGCCTTGGGGGTAAAGCGCCTCATCATCAATGGTGATTCACAACTCCTCATCAACTTCTCCAACAAGGTGTATGAGCCGAGGGACGAGCACATGGAGACGTATCTTGCGGAGGTCCGCAGGATGGAAAAGCAGTTTTGGGGTTTGGAGTTGCAGCATGTGCCCCGCGGCACCAATCAGGAGGCTGATGACATCGCCAAAAGGGCGTCTAGGCGTCTTCCCCAAGAGCCCAGCATCTTCGAGGAATGACTCTTCAAACCCTCAGCAGCACCATCAGTGTCAAGTATAGTGTAGTCTCGGGAAGAACTCCCTCAACCACCTGCCTCAGGAGCCCCGACCTGTGGCCCAACCTCAGGAGCACGCTTACTGCTGGCGCTGGAGCCCAGGAGGGATGTTGGACCGTGGAACTCAAACATTACCTGATGCGAGGGACTCTGCCAGAGAAGGAGGAGGACGCGGAGCGTGTGGCACGGCAGGCCACGGCTTATTGCATCCAAGACGGAGAGCTATATCGGAAGCGGCCAAACGATGTCTCCCTATGTTGCCTCTCCAGGGAGCAGGGGAAAGAACTGCTGGCAGACATTCACGGTGGAGACTGTGGGCACCACCTGTCATCACGAACCCTCGTCAGCAAGGCATTTCACAGTGGGTTCTACTGGCCTACAGCACTCAACGACGCCATTGAGCTAGTGAAGGCTTGTGAAGCCTGTCAATTTCATGCCAAACAGATTCATCAGCCGGCACAGGGCCTGCAGACCATACCCCTCTCATGGTCGTTTGCAGTTTGGGGGCTAGACATTTTGGGCCCATTTCCCCGTTAGCCTGGGGGCTATCGCTACCTCTACGTCGCCGTTGAAAATTCACCAAGTGGGCAGAGGTGGAAGCTGTCCGCACCATCCCAGCCGGCTCAGTAGTCATGTTCATCAAGGGCCTCGTGAGCCAATTCGGAGTGCCTAACCGCATCATCACCAACAATGGTTCGCATTTCACAAGCAATCTCTTCAAAACATATTGTGCTAACCTTGGAACGCAAGTATGTTACGCTTCGGTGGCGCACCCTCAGAGCAACAGCCAGGATGAACGTGCCAATGCGGAGGTCATAAAAGTCCTCAAAACCAGGACCTTCAAGAAGAAGCTGGAGGCCTGCGGCAGGGGCTGGTACGATGAGCTCCAGTCTGTGTTGTGGTCCATCCGCACGACTGCAACCAAGTCAACTGGCGAGACCCCATTCTTCCTCGTCTACAGAGCAGAGGTGGTCCTCCCTCACGAGGTCAAGCGTCGCTCCGCACGGGTCCTGGCATTCGACGAAGCGCTGCAGGACGCCACGCGGGGGATGGATCTTGTGCTGGGGAGGAACGCCATCGGGAGGCCACGCTTCGGGTGGCAAGATACCAGCAAGCGCTGTGGCGGTACCATTGCCGCAACATCTGCCCCAGGACTCTCGAGGTAGGGGACCTCGTGCTCAGGCGGGTGCTCTCCAGGGAAGGGTTGCACAAGCTCTCGCCCATGTGGGAGGGCCCGTTCAAGGTTGTTCATGTTTCCAGGGCCGGCTCCGCATGCTTGGAGACCCAGTTGGGGGTGCCCATCCCGAATGCATGGAACATTCAGCACCTCCGAAGATTCTACCCTTGAAGCGAGGCCCAGTGCTTGTGAGAAAAGGCCCGGTGCCTGTGAAGAAGGCCAATGCCTCAGAAGCTTGTCGTGCTGAGGAAAGGCCTAGTGTCACGCCCAATATGCGATACTATCCTAAAGAGACTCGAAGGTCCCACCAAGGATAGAACCGCATGTTCAAATGCTTTTGCAATGTGGATATCATTACATCAACATTACATAATAGATGGGGATACATACAAGACATACGATGCCACACGAATACAACAACATCATACAAGAGATCAACATCCGACTACTGATGAAACATAAACAGAAACTCAGTTTACAAGACTGCGTAAGGATCGCAAAATCCGGGAACATAGCACCGGTACGATGGAAACTAGGGCGGCAAGAGTGGAACAAAACACCAGGCATAAGGCCGAGTCTTCCACCATTTACCAAGTATATAGATGCATTAATTAAATAAGAGATATTGTGATATCCCAACATAATCCTGTCCACCATGGAGCAATCTTCAACTTCACCTACAACTAACAACCCTATAAGAGGGGCTAAGCAAAAGCGGTAACATAGCCAAACAACGGTTTGCTAGGAAGGGTGAAAAAGGTTAGAGGCTGACATGGCAAATTGGGAGCCTTGAAGAGCAAATGATAGGTAGCGCAGCAAAGTGATAGAATGAAGAAACTAGCATAGCAATGATAGTAGTGAGATCCAAGGTGACGGTTATCTTGCCTGAAATCCCGCAAGGAAGAAGAACGAGTCCATGAAGAACTATCCTCACGAATGAATCATCACGATCGCAAGGAATCCTCACGATCGCAACGAAACGGGAAAACTATCGAGAAGAAGCACGCCACATGGTAAACACACCACACATAAACAAGGCATGATGCTCAACCAAGTATGATGCATGACAAAGCTACATGAAGCTACTCATGGCAAGAGATGATGCAAACAAGAGCAACACATCAAGGCAAGTTTAAATGAGGTCGGGAACATCATATAACACTTCTGGTAAGTCCTCATATGCAAATTTCGAAATTGGTCCAGATCTGAATAGTACTTATGTTCAAGTTGTTAAACAGCAAGTTAAGATGCACCAAGATGATCTACACGAGATTCTAGTCAAGTTACATATAAAGTTCATTTAATTCGGAGCTACGGCCTATAAGATATGAGCAAAACAAGTTAAACATGGCATTGATGCAAAATGCACCCAAGCATCAAGCAAACAACTCAAAACAAGGATGCAACATGATAATATGAAACTACATGCAATTCTAAGCAAGTTTCATATAGAGCACACTCAAAACGGAGCAACGGTTCAACACATACACGCTATACAAGTTTAAAGGACAAGCTATCCAAAACAGCAACTAGGCATATTGCAAGCATCAAAACAACATGCTACAACAACTCAACATAAAAACAAAAGGCATTCACATGATGTACAGGTAAAGCATAACAAAACATGAACACTGAGCTATCTCCAGAAATCACTAGAACATGCTCAAAAAGACGTGGCAAGATTGCAAATAATAACAGTTTCAGACTTTGCAGAAATAACATCAGGTTGCAATGTTTAGAGCTATGAAAAAACATGTTACAGGAACTTATCATGGCAAAGAAAGGCATGTCATGAATCTACAATTTTCATAGAACAAAAGTCCCTTACTGACCATGAGCCGAAAGGGCACAGAAAATATGATGGCACCCATGTAAACATGGCAAGTTATATGACAGATTCAAACATGGCAGGAACAACAATAAGTAGGCATGTTGGTGAGCTTGAACCACTCACAATAGAGCAATACATGGCATGGCAAGGCAACGAACAGTAAGAATACATGTTTATGAAGCTAAGAATGGCAAGAGCAAGTTCATAGGGTGCATGGATCACTAGCAAAGCTCATGGCAAAACTGAACTTAATGTTAACAGGCTGACAGCAACATTATTTAGCAAATTTGGAGCAAGAATACAACAATCTACAGCAGGCTATAAATGCAACCAGGTGCATGGATGGATAGAGCATGACATGTATAACAAAACATCCTTAGTGAACATCTCCAAATTATGCATAGAATAACTTGTAGCAGCAGGTTTACATAGCATCACGAAATAACAGATTCAGCCTAGCAAAATAGTAACAGCAAGTACCCTACTTAACAAGCTTGATGCACTCAGTACACAACTCAAAAAAATACATGGATGGCACCTATGTAAAGATGGTATGTCATAGTTCAAAATACATGTAGAGCTCATGCTCATAGGGTGCACACATCAAATGCAACAAAAATGACAAATCATCAAGTTATGATAACAGACAGCAGATAACATCATATAGCACTCTTGCAACTATGATTCGTGCATCAATATGATCTCAAACAAGCATGGCACAATGGAATGAAACGTAGACCATCTCTCAATGAACATTTTGACATATCACACGCACGAAACGGAGCAGTATGCATGAAGTTATGATGCAATGAACATGGGCACAAAATGTCAAAATATTAGGGACTTAGAGGAATTTCGTGGTCAACCTTCGAAAACGGATCTGGATCTGGGCACGGATCCCAAGGCGGCGGCGCGAGCTCGCCGGAGTAGTTCGCCGGAGATGGCGAGGAAGAGCCTGGGGCGACCTCCTCCGGCCGAATCTCGCCGGATCTGGCGCGGGGCGGCGCTGGGATGGCGGTTGCCGGCGACGAGGCGAGACGGCGATGGGGTTGGCGCGGAGGCCGAGGCTGACGGAGGCGGAACAGGGCGAGGCGGCGGCATGGCGCGGCGGTTGCCGGAGATGACAAGGCGACGGCGGGCGGTCGCCGGTAGGGGAGATCGGGGCACGCGGCGGCTGTTCGCAGGTGAGGAGGCGCGGGGCGCGGAGCGGAGGCGGGAGGCGGCCGGCGCCGGAGGTATCCGTGGGAGGCGGACGGCGCCGGAGTTCTCCGCGGGCGGCGGCGGGCGCGTCTGCCGGCGGGCGCGACCTCCGGCGAGGGCGCGGGGTCGCCGGCGCGGCAAGGCCGAGGCGGGCGGCGAGGCGCAACGGCGGCGGGGACGGGACCTCGCGGCGGGGACGCGGGTCCGCACGGGCGGCGGCGGGCGGCGGCTCGGGCCGCGCTTGCCGGATT
>NC_041385.1:678384293-678390987 GCF_002162155.2 Triticum dicoccoides | reverse complement strand
AGGAGAGAGAGGGGGGGCCGGCGGCGGCGACGTGGCGGGCGCTGAGAGGCTGGGGCGGCGGTGCGGGTGACGTGGCGAGCTTCCATTGGTCGGGCGACGTGGAGGCTGGCGGGTGGACATGTCCGGTGGCGGCGCGGACGTGTCCGGCGGCGCGGGGATGAAGAAGACTAGGGTTTCATCCGCGAATTTTCGGGGGGAGGGCATATTTATAGATTCTGGGAGCTAGGAGAGTCCAAATGAGGTGCGGTTTTCGCCCACACGATCGTGATCGAACGATCGAGAGCATGGAGGGGAGTTTCCTAGGTTAGTGGGCTGATTTGAAGGGTTGCTGGGCTGCAAGAGAAAAGGAGGTTTCGGGCTACACAATTAACCGTTGGAGTATCAAACGACCTCCAAATGGCACGAAACTTGACAGGCGGTCTACCGGTGGTGTACCAAGGCCGCTTGGCAAATCTCGGGCCATTCCGAGAAAGTTTAACACCCGCTCACAACAGGAGACAAAAGGGGGACGCCGGAGGACATAGGAGTGTCAGATTGCAAAACGGACAACGGGGAAAATGCTCGGATGCATGAGACGAACACGTATGCAAAATGAGATGCACATGATGACAAGATAAAATGCAACACGCAAACAAATGACATCGCAACGCCGACGAATATTTGACAGACACCTGGCGCATCGAATCCGGGGCGTTACAACACTCCTCCACTAACAAGAGATCTCGTCCCGAGATCTTCGGACCGAGACGGAAGGGAAAAGGGATGAGGGAAACAAGAACTCAAGAGAAGAAGCAAAGAATCAAGAGCACTCGAGAAGAAGAGAGGAATGATGAGAATGAAGAGAATGGAAAGCTCATGGAATCAGACAGACTCTGAAACCACTCTAGTTAGAACGAGATAAGAAACGAATAAGACTGAAAGGATTAAGGCAGCACTCCGGCTGAAAATGGAAGGAATAGACAATAACTTCACAAGAAGGGATGACACTTGACGAGGTGCAACACAATGCCTCCGGAAGAATTGAAAGAATGAGTACCTCGGGAAGCAAGAAGAAGAAGATACTTGAACTCCTCCAACAAGAATCTTGATGAACTCTTGAAGAATGAATTAAATCATGAAGAACCACCGTGAATAACTCCGGTGACAAAAAGGATGATGAGATAGAATGAAGGAAGAAAGAATAAGATGAGCCTTGCGATGATTAAGATGGAGCTTCGTTACGGAACAAGCGAGAAGCTTGAAACTCTGGAAAATAAAAGATGAAAACACTTGAAACTAGAATTTATTCATCAAGAACAAACTCCGAAGGAAGGGATTAATCACTTGGATGAAATAAGAATAAGATTTATTTTATGCTTAACCTTCATCAAATTAAATTGATGACAAGCAATGGATTTAGCATACTACTTATTCTTATTGCAAATGATTAAGGGGAATATGCCGCAAAACTTGTGAAAGTCTTCATGAACCACCGGTAGGATTCGAAAGAATGAATGGATTAAAATGATAATCAAAGAAAAAGAATCTGAAAGAACCACCGTAAGAATTAGAAAATGACTGAAGAAAGAGAATGAATCACCGGGAAGAATTAGAAGAACCAATATGCTAGAGGGGATTTAGATGCAAGAGAACAAAGAGATCATGAGCTCATTAAAGAACACTTGAACGAAGCACCGGGATAAATAGAGAATGATAACTGGAATGATGGCCTCTGGTGAAAAGAAATGGAAAAACAACTCCTGACATACTCCGGATGGGTAAGAAAAGAATATCTGCCAAATGGAATAATTCAAGAGGATAACATGAAGCTAGAATCACGAATATTCGAGAGAACGGACAAGATTTAGAGGAAAAATTCTTCTTCGGTTTTCAAATGACGACGGGAAACACCACCAAAATTACTTAGATACTCCGGGAGAATGAAAAGCGAAGAGGTTGAGCCAACAATGAATAAATTTGAAAACGATCTTGGAGAAGGCATGTGACCGATGGGATCCATTCTTACGTCACACTTGAAAAGAATTGAGAATAGCTTCGGGGAAATTAGAAGAGTCATGTAAGTTCCTTGGAAAAGACCTGTGGGTTAGGGCCCACTTAAGAGAAAAACACCAATGGAAAGGGATGATGAACAGATAGATGAAGCACCAGAACAATTGAAATATTCGAATGAGGTGACAACCTCGAATTAATTGGAACACAGACGAATCTCCTGAGATGTCTTCGGAACTCCAGAATGATAAACTGGCAAGAGGCGAACAAGCAAGGAAAACACTTGAGCCGAGGGAAAGAATATAATCACTACCGAAAAATGGAATTGAATCCACCAGAAAAGAAAAAGGGGTGAAGAATGATGAACGAGACGAGAATTCACAGGTTGAAACAATTGACGAAAGACTAAGGAGGCTCCGTACGAATGAAATAGATGGCCGAGAGAGAGTCAGACTCCGGGAAGAAAAAGGGTGGGAGGGCGGGAAAACAAAGGCAACTTGGACGGGGGAACCAGTGAATATCTTAAAGAGAAAACACCGGTTGAAATGATTGAGGAAAGAAAGGAAAGACTTCACACGAGTAGGATGGATACTCGATTACGGCTCCGGTTTGAGAAGAAAAGGGTGGGTGGGTGGCAAAAGAAAACAACTGAGGATTGAACTCAAAGATGAAGAGGGTCGAGTCAACTTGACGAGAAATGCACCAGATGAAAAGAGCTGAGAACCAACGATCGGAAAACCAACTGCGTGATCCTAAAGAAAAATTTGAAGGGGAAGAGGAGTAAGTCAAAACACCTACGTCAAGATTCCTGACCAGAGCGACGCAGGGGCTGAGGAGTAAAAAGAATTCCTAATCTTCGATAAAACTAAACTCTGAAAAACATTTTTCTTCTAGACTCAACAACGGCCAAACTACAGGATCAATCAAGGGGGCTCCTAAGGTCGGTCGAGGCTCTGATACCAACTTGTCATCCCCAATATGCGATACTATCCTAAAGAGACTCGAAGGTCCCACCAAGGATAGAACCGCATATTGAAACGCTTTTGCAAGGTGGATATCATTACATCAACATTACATAATAGATGGGGATACATACAAGACATACAATGCCACCCGAATACAACAACATCATACAAGAGATCAACATCCGACTACAGATGAAACATAAACAGAAACTCAAACGACATCCACCCTGCTAGCCCAGGCTGCCGGCCTGGAACCTATCCCCTGATCGAAGAAGAAGCAGAAGAAGAACTCCAAAACAAACAAACATCGCTCTCGCGTCATGATCATCGCATAACCTGCACCTGCAACTGTTGTTGTAGTAATATGTGAGCCACGAGGACTCAGCAATCCCATTACCATGGGTATCAAGACTAGCAAAGCTTAATGGGTAAGGAAGGGATAAAGTGGTTTGGTTGTAGAAGAGACTAAGCATATATGGTGGTTAACATATGCAAATAAGAGCGAGAAGAGAGCAAACGAAACAGTCGTGAAGCTAGCACTGATCAAGAAGTGATCCTGAACTCCTACTTACGTCAAACATAACCCAAAACCGTGTTCACTTCCCGGACTCCGCCGAGAAGAGATCATCACGTCTACACACGTGGTTGATGCGTTTTAATTCGGATCTGGTGTCAAGTTATCTACAACTGGACATTAATAAATTCCCATCTGCCACATAACCGCGGGCACGGCTTTCAAAAGTTTAAACCCTGCAGGGGTGTCCCAACTTAGCCCATGATAAGCTCTTGCGATCAACGAAGGATATACCTTCTCCCAGGAAGACCCGATCAGACTCGGAATCCCGGTTTACAAGACATTTCGACAATGGTAAAACAAGACCAGCAAAGCCGCCCGATGCGCCGACAATCCCGATAGGAGCTGCACATATCTCGTTCTCAGTGCAACACCGGATGAGACATCCTACGAGTAAACTAGACCTCGAGTTTCCCCGAGGGGGCCCCGCAGTCTACTCGGTTCGGACCAACACTTAGACAAGCAATGGCCGGGGGGTGCTAAAATAAAGATGACCCTCGGGTTGGCCGACCCAAGGGAAGGGTATAGGTGGTGGTGAGGCAAATGGTAAAACCAAGGTTGGGCCTTGCTGGAGGAGTTTTATTCAAAGCGAACTGTCAAGGGGGTCCCATAAATCACCCAACTGCGTAAGGATCGCAAAATCCGGGAACATAGCACCGGTACGGCGGAAACTAGGGCGGCAAGAGTGGAACAAAACACCAGGCATAAGGCCGAGTCTTCCACCATTTACCAAGTATATAGATGCATTAATTAAATAAGAGATATTGTGATATCCCAACATAATCCTGTCCACCATGGAGCAATCTTCAACTTCACCTACAACTAACAACGCTATAAGAGGGGCTAAGCAAAAGCGGTAACATAGCCAAACAACGGTTTGCTAGGAAGGGTCAAAAAGGTTAGAGGCTGACATGGCAAATTGGGAGGCTTGAAGAGCAAATGATAGGTAGCGCAGCAAAGCGATAGAACGAAGCAACTAGCGTAGCAATGATAGTAGTGAGATCCAAGGTGACGGTCATCTTGCCTGAAATCCCGCAAGATAGAAGAACGAGTCCATGAAGAACTATCCTCACGAACGAATCCTCACGATCGCAACGAATCCTCACGATCGCAACGAAACGGGAAAACTATCGAGAAGAAGCACGCCACATGGTAAACAAGGCATGATGCTCAACCAAGTATGATGCATGACAAAGCTACATGAAGCTACTCATGGCAAGAGATGATGCAAACAAGAGCAACACATCAAGGCAAGTTTAAATGAGGTCGGGAACAGCATATAACACTTCTTTGTAAGTCCTCATATGCAAATTTCGAAATTGGTCCAGATCTGAATAGTACTTATGTGCAAGTTGTTAAACAGCAAGTTAAGATGCACCAAGATGATCTACACGAGATTCTAGTCAAGTTACATATAAAGTTCATTTAATTCGGAGCTACGGCCTATAAGATGTGAGCAAAACAAGTTAAACATGACATTGATGCAAAATGCACCCAAGCATCAAGCAAACAACTCAAAACAAGGATGCAACATTATAATATGAAACTACATGCAATTCTAAGCAAGTTTCATATAGAGCACACTCAAAACGGAGCAACGGTTCAACACATACACGCTATACAAGTTTAAAGGACAAGCTGTCCAAAACAGCAACTAGGCATATTGCGAGCATCAAAACAACATGCTACAGCAACTCAACATAAAAACAAGAGGCATGGACATGATGTACAGGTAAAGCATAACTAAACATGAACACTGAGCTATCTCCAGAAATCACTAGAACATGCTCAAAAAGACATGGCAAGATTGCAAATAATAACAGTTTCAGACTTTGCAGAAATAACGTCAGGTTGCAATATGTAGAGCTATCAAAAAACATGTTATAGGAACTTATCATGGCAAACAAAGGCATATCATGAATCTACTATTTTCATAGAACAAAAGTCCCTTACTGACCATGAGCCAAAAGGGCACAGAAAATATGATGGCACCCATGTAAACATGGCAAGTTATATGACAGATTCAAACATGGCAGGAACAACAATAAGTAGGCATGTTGGTGAGCTTGAACCACTCACAACAGAGTAATACATGGCATGGCAAGGCAACGAACAGTAATAATACATTTTTATGAAGCTAAGAATGGCAAGTGAAAGTTCATAGGGTGCATGGATCACTAGCAAATCTCATGGCAAAACTGAACTTAATGTTAACAGGCTGACAACAACATTATTTAGCAAATTTGGAGCAAGATTACAACAATCTACAGCAGGCTATAAATGCAACCAGGTGCATGGATGGATAGAGCATGACATGTATAACAAAACATCCTTAGTGAACATCTCCAGATTATGCATAGAATAAGTTGTAGCAACAGGTTTACATAGCATCACGAAATAACAGATTCAGCCTAGCAAAATAGTAACAGCAAGTACCCTACTTAAAAAGCTTAATGCACTCAGTACACAACTCAAAAAAATACATGGATGGCACCCCTGTAAAGATGGTATGTCATAGTTCAAAACACATGTAGAGCTCATGCTCATAGGGTGCACACATCAAATGCAACAAAAATGACAAATCATCAAGTTATGATAACAGACAGCAGATAACATCATATAGCACTCTTGCAACGATGATTCGGGCATCAATATGATCTCAAACAAGCATGGCACAATGGAATGAAACGTAGAACATCGCTCAATGAACATTTTGACATATCACACACACGAAATGGATCAGTATGCATGAAGTTATGATGCAATGAACATGGGCACAAAATGTCAAAATATCAGGGACAGGAATTTCGGGGTCAACCTTCGAAAACGGATCTGGATCTGGGCATGGATCCCGAGGCGGCGGCGCGAGTTCGCCGGAGATGGCGAGGAAGGGCCCGGGGCGAACTCCTTCGACCGGATCTCGCCGGATCCGACGCGGGGCGGCGCGGGGATGGCGGTTGCCGGCGACGAGGCGAGACTGCGACGGGGTTGGCACGGAGGCCGAGGCCGGCGGAGGCGGAACGGGGTGAGGCGGCGGCATGGCGCGGCGGTTTCCGACGACGACGAGGCGGCGGCGGGCGGTCGCCGGCATGGGAGCTCGGGGCACGCGGCGGCTGGTCGCCGGTGAGGAGGCGTGGGGCGCGGAGCGGAGGCGGGATGCGGCCGG
>NC_041385.1:678313931-678384030 GCF_002162155.2 Triticum dicoccoides | reverse complement strand
CGGCGGAGGTCTCCGCGGGAGGCTGACGGTGCCAGAAGTCTCCGTGGGCGGCGGCGGGCGCGTCGGCTGGAGGGCGCGGCCTCCGGCGAGGGCGCGGGGTTGCCGGCGCGGCGAGGCCGAGGCGGGCGGCGAGGCGCAACGGCGGCGGGGATGGGATCCGGCGGCAGGGACGCGGGTCAGCACGGGCGGCGGCGGGCGGCGGCTCGGGCCCCGTGGGCCGGATCTGGGCCGCGCGGGCCCTGGCGGTGGAGGAGAGATAGGGGGCCGGCGGCGGCGACGTGGCGGGCGCTGAGAGGCTAGGGCGGCGACGCGGGTGACGTGGCAAGCTCCCATTGGTCAGGCGACGTGGAGGCTGGCGGGTGGACATGTCCGGCGGCGGTGCGGACGTGTCCGGCGGCGCGGGGATAAAGAAGACTAGGGTTTCATCTGCGAATTTTCAGAGGCAGGGCATATTTATATATTCTGGGAGCTAGGAGAGTCCAGATGAGGTGCGGTTTTCGCCCACACGATAGTGATTGAATGACCGAGAGAATGGAGGGGAGTTTGCTGGGTTAGTGGGCTGATTTGAAGGGTTGCTGGGCTGCAAGAGAAAAGGAGGTTTCGGGCTACGCGGTTAACTGTTGGAGTATCAAACGGCCTCCAAATGGCACGAAACTTGACAGGCGGTCTACGGGTGGTGTACCATGGCCGCTTGGCAAACCTCGGGCCATTCCGAGAAAGTTTAACACCCGCTCACAACAGGAGACAAAAGGGGACGCCGGAGGACATAGGAGTGTCGGATTGCAAAATGGACAACGTGGAAAATGCTCGGATGCATGAGACGAACACGTATGCAAAATGAGATGCACATGATGACAAGATAAAATGCAACATGCAAACAAATGACATGTCAATGCCGACAAATAACTGACAGACACCTGGCACATCGAATCTGGGGCGTTAAACCTAGTGCATGTGAAGCTCGACTCCCCTAAGGAAAGGCCCGGTGCCTGTGAAGATGGCCAATGCCTGTGAAGCTCGCCGCCCGTGACACTCTCACGTAATAATGAGTTGGGGCTGTACACGCCCCGGAGTCTTCGGAGTGCCGCCCCCGGGCCTCGGGGGCTCCCGCCCACGCCCAGTGACAGCACTTAGCTCTGCACTGGTGAGAAGACATCGAAGACTAGATTAGGTGCCAGGCGCGGCTTTTCATTTGCTTTCTGCAGTTGGCTTGTTCATCCTTGTATGGGACTTTAGTTAGAGTTGCTTTCAATGTTGTACGCCGTCCCCGGCCTGTGGTTTCCTGTCTTTGCTGCTCGCTTGACTCGTCTTTCCTTTCGCAAACATCGCGAGGGGGGTTGCGCGGGCGCCCTCGTGAGTATCTTCTGGCTTAATTTCGTGAGGTTTCCCAACTTAAGTTCACAGCGGGAGCACTCCTCCTGGTCCATTGTCAGGACCCCGACTCGATGTCACATCGATCTAGCTGGTAACACCTCATATCACTTTGCGGCCTCACGCACGGTATCCCCACGGGTGTCGTCTTACCTTTTCCCGGGACCGTTTGCGCCTTTTGGCTCGCGTATATGAAAGTGTCGCTAGCATCCATATGATAAAGAGCCCGGGCTGACATGACTAGTCGTAAACCCAAAGTGGCACAGACTTACAGGGACAGGCATCCATGACCCAGCTTTGAACGTGTCGGTCATCAGCAAGTGGGTCCGGGCTGTAGCACTGGGCTAGCAGGACTCCGGTAAACCGGGCTGTAGCGGGCTAACAGGACTCCGGTACTCAAAGCGTGACATTTCCCCGAAGGGACAGACACAGGAACGAAGAAGGACACATGCCGGCCAGCCTAAGTGTTCCAGAGCAGTAGCAAGCTACCATGGCTCAGCGGTAACACTAGGAGACATTTCCCGGTAAGAGAGGCTACTAAAGATAAACAACTAGATAGTCAGATCCCACACATACCAAGCATTTCAATCATACACACAATATGCTCGATATGTGCAAATACAACGAAGCATCACAACATGACTCTATGACACAAGTACTTTATTTAAGGCTCAGTGAGCCATGCATAACATACACACAAAGGTACGGGTCTCACGACCCAACATACAAGTCATACAATCATACAAGCCAGCAACGGAAGTAACTTGTCTGAGTACAGACAACTAGTAAAATAAAAGAGGCTTGGAAAGCCTCTGGCTATACTATGTGGTCCTTCACAAGCTCAGGGTCACCACCTGGGTCTTTAGCCTACTCGTTGATGTCAACGTCTACATAGAACCCATCAGAAGGGGTTGCAGCGTCTTCTGTAAAAATGTAGATTATAGCAACATGAGTACAAAGGTACTCAGCAAGACTTACATCAGATCCTACATACATGCATAGTATCAAGAAGGGTTGGTGGAGTTATTGCAGCAAGCCAGCTTTGACTCTTGGCTAGGCTATCCTACGATACTTCAACTTGAAATAGTTTTGCGCACACGAGTCCACTATTCACCACTTCAATACACTACCGAGGATCCACCTCCGTCTTCCTACGGAGGAGCCATCCTCGGCACTCACACTTATCTTGAGGCTTTTAGTAGTTTCCATTTACTTGTCTATGAACTGTATAGGCAACCAAGTAGTCCTTTACCGCGGACGCGGCTATTCGAATAGATCATGTTAACCCTGCAGGGGGTACTTCTTCATACACGCTCTCACCACTTACCGTCGTTTACACGACATGTACTCGGCAACCTTCAAGCGGAAGCCCAACGTGGGTGTCGGCCACGACCTACCTAATCACCTAAGCCTCCAGTCCAGGTTTATCGCCTATTCAGGTTCCATCCGCAGGGAGTCCGGCCGAGGTTTCCCATACGGCCCCGAACGATGTGGACAGGGTTCCCGAGATACCTAACGGGTATTCGGTACACCCGGCCACGTACCTACCGCATCACAGCCCACCCCTACGGTCAGCGCTGTCCACGGCCTCCAGTAGGCTACAAACACCAGAAACTACTTGCAACTCCTGGACGGAGAACTAGGGTGAATAAGAAGTCGAGAGGGTCCATTGGTTTCGGGCCCAATGCATGGTAGTAGCTGATTCTTAAATCACACATACAGATCTCAGTGCTTAAAGTCGGCTTCAATGAAACAACCCACCATGTACTCCTACATAGCCTCTCATCGATACCTTTACCAAATCGTGTTCACCACACCACTCTCATTACCGACATAATCATTTCACTCTAGCCCATCACCCAGATGAACCAGACCTGACACGACTCTAAGCATAGCAGGCATAGCAAGGTAGGAACAACACATACATATGGCTCAATCAACTCCTACACATGCTAGTGGGTTTCATCTAGTTACTGTGGCAATGACAGGTCATGCAGAGGAAATGGGTTCAACTACCGTAGCACACAGCAGTTTGAATCGCGTTGTCTTAATGCAGTAAAAGAGAGCAGGAGCGAGAACATGGGATTGTATCGATATGATCAAATGGTTGGTTGCTTGCCTGATGGTTCGATGCACGGATACGGTTCTTCGTTTGGGTAGTCACGGTACTCCTCGGGGACAGATCCTGTCGTAAAGGATAACGATACACAGGCATCACCAAACAATGTGCAACAATATGATGCATGCATGAAACATGGCAATATGAGTGTGTTGGGCTAATGCAACTAAAGCCAGAAGGGTTTGAACAAATTTGAATCAAAGATTCAAATTTCAATTTCAAATATGGCCTTTTAAAGTGCTTTTCCTTGTTCTGATTAAAACATCCATTTAACTTGTTGGATCATGCATGAAAATAGTACAGATGGATAGATTGGATTTTTCTGATCATTTTCATATATAATTTGTCCAATTTGGAGTTACAGAATAAAAGTTATGATTTTTGAAGTTTAATTAATATTCTGGAATTTCCTGATTTAATTTAAATCCAGAAATATCATTTACTGCGTCAGCCTGACGTCACAATGACATCAGCAGGTCAACAGGGCTGGCTCGGGTCAAACCTGACGTGTGGGGTCCACACGTCAGTGACACAGGGGCTAATCCCGTGTTGACCCGGGCTGGTTAGCTTTGACTAAGCCCTGGGGCCCACTTGTCAGCGTCAGTAGGTGGTGGTTTAGTGGCTAATTAACTAGGCCATGTCAGCTCGCCGGAGTTCTGGCCGGCGGCGACCATCAGTGCGGCGGCGATAGTGGTTTTGGTCGTTTCGGCCACCAAATGAACCGCGGAGGCCACCGGAGTGAAGCTGAGGACGACCCGCGGCTCTTGGCGGAGTCCGTTGGGGTCGGGGTGGCCGGAGTCGACGGCGGCGAGCTCGGCTGCGGCGGCCGGGGTTCGGTCGTGCACGGGAACGGTGTTGCAGGGTGTTAGGGGGGGTGTTGGAGCGTGCTACGTGCTCCTAGTGAGATGTGGAGCACGATGGCATGCTCGGTTGGGCGCTACGGCGATCGTGGCCACGACGGCGACATCGCCGGCGGCATGAAGCTTTCGGCCGCGGTGGGGCTAGGGCCTAGGGGTCGGGAGAGAGCAGGGGAGAAGGGGGAAACGGTGGCGTAGCTCACCGCGGTTGCAGTGGGCGTCGAAGCGGGCTCGGGGACGCGTCGGAGACGACGAATTTGACGGCGACGGTGGTCGGAGTCCGAAGAGGGGAACGGCGACGTGGCGGCGATGCAGGGCTTCCGGGGACCCGTGGAGCGGTGGGGAGGAGGAAGGAGTCGAGGCGGAGCTTCTGAGCTGGTCGGGGAAGCGAGGGGTGGTCGGAGACGGTGGCTAAGGCGAATGGCGGCGACGGTGAGCTTCGGCCGTGAGAGAGAGAGAGTGAGGGAGAGCCGGGGGAGAGTGAATGGGGTGTCGGCGAGGTCGGGGCGACGACCAGAAGACGATCCACGCGGCGCAACGGCGACCAGGGCGATGCAGAGAGGCTGGGTGGTGCGTGGCGAGCTCGGGCGCGCCATGCTCACCTCCCTGCCTGCTCTGGCGAGGGGAAGCAGCTGGCTGGCACGGGCCAGCACAGTGCTGGGCCGGCTGGGCTGGGCCGCACAGGTAAGTCTTCCCCTTTCTTTATTTTCTGTTTTTATTTAATATAACTGCGACTTTGTTGAATTAAATAAAATACCTAGGCAACTCCAAAAATCACCAAACTACTCCTGGTCCATAGTTGGATTATTTCCAACATGAAACATTTTAGTTTGGAGATATTTGAGCATTTAAATATTTTATATAATTTTAAATGCCCAAATTTAAATAGTTATGATTTAATTCAAAACCCTAGGATGGCCTAGGAAAATGTGCACCACTTTTGGCAGAGGTTCTGAACCAAGGCAAAAATGATGGGCATTTTAGAAGGGCATTTCAGGTTCATTGAAAAATTATTTTAGTAAACCCTAGTTGGTTTCAGAGGGGACTGGGGGTTCTGTCATCCCCATTTCAAGTTTCTGATGAATGAGTAAACATGATGCAACACTCTAATGCATAACTAGCTAGGGTGTGACAACTCACCCCCACTCAAAAGAATCTCGTCCCGAGATTTGGGTTCCTCCGGGAAGAAGGCGGGATATTCAAGTCGAAGACGATCCTCCCTTTCCCAGGTTGCTTCATCTTCAGAATGGTGCGACCATTGAACCTTGAGAAACTTGATATTATGACGTCGTGTGGTACGTTCGGCTTGATCGAGGATACGAATGGGGTACTCTCGATAGGTAAGATTATCTTGGAGATCAAGCGTTTCGTGGTCCACTTCACGGATAGGATCCGAGAAGCAACGCCTGAGTTGAGAAATGTGGAAGACATCGTGAACTCTGGAGAGGTGCGGAGGTAGTTCCAATTGGTAGGCAACTTCTCCTAGTTTGGCAAGAATGCGAAAAGGTCCAATGTAACGAGGAGCCAATTTGCCTTTGATACCGAAACGATGGGTTCCCTTCAGAGGGGTGACCCGAAGATAAGCCTTCTCGTCAACCTCGAAAGTCATAGCCTTATGTTTTCGGTCATATTGACTCTTTTGATGAGATTGGGCTGTTTTCAACTTTTCACGAACGATACGAACTTGTTCTTCTGCTTCCTGAATCATATCCGGGCCAAAGAATTGTCTTTCCCCGGTCTCTGACCAGTTAAGGGGTGTTCGACATCGCCGTCCATAGAGGACTTCAAAAGGGGCTTTACCCAAGCTGGATTGATAGCTGTTGTTGTAAGCGAATTCGGCAAATGGAAGGCACTTCTCCCAGTCCATTCCGAACGAGATAACAGAGGCTCGAAGCATGTCTTCTAGAATCTGATTGACGCGTTCCACTTGACCACTTGACTGAGGGTGGAAAGCGGTGCTAAAGGAGAGACGGGTTCCCATAGCATTTTGGAAACTTTCCCAAAATCGAGAGGTGAAAAGACTTCCTCGATCCGAATTGATTTCCAAAGGGACACCATGAAGAGACACTATTCGGGAGATGTATAAGTCTGCCAGCTAACTAGCGGTTATACTCTCACGAACAGGTAAGAAATGAGCTACTTTGGAAAGACGATCGACCACAACGAAAATAGCATTATTCCCTCTTTTGGTCCTGGGAAAACCGGTAATGAAATCCATACCAATTTTATCCCATTTCCATTCAGGAATAGCTAATGGTTGAAGGGTGCCAGCAGGCCGTTGATGCTCTGCTTTTACACGACGACAGACGTCGCAATTAGCAATATACTGAGCGATTTCTCTCTTCATCCTAGTCCACCAGAACCTCTGGCGTAGGTCCTGATACATTTTTGTGCTACCGGGGTGAATGGTGAGAGGAGATTCATGAGCTTCCTTAAGGATTAATCGCCTTAGGTTGCACACTTTGGGAACTACTAGTCGATTCCCGAAGTATACGACTCCTTGATCATTAACGGAGAAACAATTCGCAATTCCTTTCTGAATGTTTCTCTTGATGCGGGAGATTCCCGGATCTACCTTCTGTGCGTTGATAATTTGATCCGTAAGGGTAGGTTTTGCCACCAAGGTGGAGAGAAAACCTTGAGGTACAATGTGAAGGTTAAGCTTCCGAAATTCCTCATGGAGAAGCGGTTGACTTTGTTGTAACATCAGGTTGTTACAATAAGATTTACGACTTAGCGCATCAACCATGACGTTGGCTTTCCCTGGGGTATAGGTTATCCCTAAGTCGAAGTCTGTGATCAATTCAACCCAACGTCTCTGCCTGAGATTCAAATCCGGTTGGGTGAAAATATACTTCAGACTTTGGTGATCAGTGAATATTTCGCAACGATTACCGAGGAGATAATGTCGCCAGGTCTTAAGTGCATAGACTACGGCTGCAAGCTCTAGGTCATGAGTGGGATAATTCTCCTCATGTGGGTGCAATTGCCATGAAGCGTAAGCAATTACGTGTCGGTCTTGCATGAGAATGCAACCTAGTCCTTGTCGCGAGGCGTCGCAGTAGATAACAAAGTCCTTGGAGAAGTCTGGCGGTACCAGTACGGGAGCAGAGGTCAGGCGTCTTTTCAGTTCCTGAAAGCTGTGCTCACATTGTGGAGTCCATTCAAACTTCTTATCTTTCTTGAGGAGTTCAGTTAGAGGTTTAGCAACCTTGGAGAAGTTCTCGACAAAGCGACGGCAATAGCTCGCTAAGCCTAGAAAACTCCGAACTTGCTTGACTGATTCGGGCGGAGTCCAATCAAGGACGGCTTGAACTCGCTCAGGGTTAACAGCAATACCTTTACCAGATATTACATGACCCAGATAGGTCACTTCTGACAACCAGAATTCACATTTAGAGAATTTGGCATAAAGGCGATGCTCTCGAAGTTTCTTCAACACTAGCCTTAGATGTTCGGCATGTTCTTCCTCGTTCTTGGAGTAGATGAGTATATCATCGAGATAAACCACGACGAATTTATCCAAATACTCCATGAAGATTGAGTTCATTAACCGAGAAAAGGTGGCTGGAGCGTTGGTTAATCCGAAGGACATAACGGTGTACTCGTATTGGCCATAGTGAGTAACAAAGGCCGTTTTAGGAATGTCCCCGTTTCTGATTTTGATTTGATGGTAGCCCAACCTCAAATCCATCTTGGAGAAGACTGAGGATCCAGCGAGCTGATCATACAGGTCGTTGATCCTGGGAAGTGGATATTTGTTCTTGATTGTGACCAAATTGACAGGTCGGTAATCTACAACCATCCGGTCCGTACCATCCTTTTTCTTAACGAATAGGACGGGGCAAGCCCACGGAGATGAACTAGGGCGGATGAAACCCCTTTTCAAGGATTCATCGAGTTGTTTCTTAAGCTCGGCTAGTTCTAGGGGTGCCATCTTATAGGGTCTTCTAGCAATCGGAACGGTTCCTGGAATGAGATCTATTACGAACTCAACATCCCTGTCAGGTGGAACACCTGGCAATTCCTCTGGAAAGACATCCAGGAAGTCACGGACTACCGGAACGTCCTCAAGGTCTGGCAAAGGGCTGGCGTTAAGAGAATATAATTGTCGCTTGGCTATTCGGGTCAAGACATTGACTATCTTCCCCGAAGGATGGGTGAGTTGAACAGTCCTAGAGAAGCAATCAATTTTGGCTTGATGAGCTGACATCCAGTCCATACCCAAAATGATATTAATATCCGAAGATTTAAGGGCTATCAAGGATGCAAGGAAAACAAGTCTGTCGACTTGGATCTCATTTCCATAACTTACCCTAGAGGTCTGCCATCTAGACCCAGGGGTAGAGATTTCCATAGTGGATGGCAAGTCACAGAATGCAACGTTATGCAAACGGGCATAACTTTCAGATATAAAAGAATGAGAGGCTCCTGTATCGAAAAGAACGGATGTCGGGTGGCAATTAACAAGAAGCGTACCGAGAACGACGTTGGGGTCCTCTTGAGCTTCTTCGGCAGAGATACAGTTGACATGGCCACGTGAAGCGGTGACCGGTTTGGCATGGAACACCTTCCCTGTCGGCTTGCCACGGCCAACAGCTTTAGCAGACTGATTGGGGTTGGTCTGGGGACACTCGCGCATATAATGACCAGATTCCCCACACTTGAAACAAGTCACGGAACTGGTACGTGGAGGAGCATTATTGGATGGACCCCCATAGGGCTTGGCCGGTGCAGACTGTTGAACAGGGCGAGGCGCCTGGAAAGATGGCCTCGGTGTGAACCTGGGTGGCAGGGCGGTATTGGGTACCCACACGCGGCGTTTCTGAGGACCAGCACCGGATGAGGAACCCATATCACGTCCATGCTTGCGTGTTGCATCAAAATCAGTCTGACCAGTTTCAGCACTGATGGCTTTGTTGACAAGTTTCGAAAAAGATGTGCACTCATGCAGACGGAGGTCGCGGCGAAGCTCAGGGCTAAGGCCCTTTCGGAACCTTGCTTGCTTCTTGGCGTCAGTAGAAACTTCCTCAGTTGCATATCGTGCGAGATTACCAAACTCTCTGCTATAGGCATCCACAGAAAGTCGGCCTTGGGTGAAACTGCAAAATTCTTCACGTTTACGGTCCATGAGACCCTCCGGAATGTGATGTTCACGGAAAGCCTCACTGAACTCAGCCCAAGTGGTGACATGGCCCGCTGGGCGCATGGCTCCATAATTCTCCCACCATAGACTGGCGGGGCCTTCAAGATGATATGCGGCGAAGGTGACCTTGTCAGCCTCCGCTACCAACGTGGAACGCAGCTTGTGAGAGATACTGCGAAGCCAGTCATCAGCGTCGAGACGCTCGACGGAGTGGTGGAACGTGGGTGGATGCAATTTGATAAAATCACTGAGTGATACCACGTTAGCCCTCTGATGGTGTGCTGTATTCTGTTCTATACGCTCCAACAAACGGTTTGTCTCCCGCTTGTTTCTCTCAGCTTCCATCATCACCTCGGCTAGTGAAGGATGATGAGGCAGATTTTCATTCCTGGATTCACTGCCTTCGGCCTGCTCTTGGGAAGCAGGATTAGCGCGCGTGTTGACCATCCTAGGTAGACAAGACAATGATTTAGTCAGGATGGTAAAATTCCGACATAGGATACATAAGGTAAGGAATAACTCGAAATGCAAGATGATCATCCGTATGACATGGTAGATACAGAAACTGCTTCTTTATTCCATCGTCATGCACACCATACGAAGTTTAGTACAAGACCAAACAAAGTACTATTATGGTGAGAAAAGTATTACATCTCGTCAGAGGCATTCCAAGCTCCTATACATTATTTTCTACACCTCCGGAAAGAGTACAAACTAGGACATATCCCACGAGTCACGCGGAACGATAGATGACACAGCTAGTGCGAACTAGTGATGCTACCCCTAACTCAGACCGATCCGTAGTAGTCCTCATAAAAGTCACCTCCATAGCCTGGAAGCTCAACATGTTCATCCGGAAACAGGCGATCTCGCGGAGCTTGTGGACCATAGGGGCTAGGATGAGGCCTTGGACCAACAAACGGTGGCCTGCGGGGACCGCGAGGTGGGGTGATGCCTCCTACATCACGCCAAACCATCACGTCCGGCAGAGCAGATCTCACAGGATAGAGATCGCGCATATCTGAATATCCAGCTTGCACCGCCGGTGCGAACCGAGTCAAAGTGGCCCAGTGATCGGCACGGGTATTGAAGAGCTCTAACCTTAAGGCCCGATTTTCACGGTCCTTATCCTCGAGCATCTCAGCAGTGGTGCGAGTCCGTGAATCCTCCTGAGTGGAGTCAGCATAAATAGCTTGGAGATATCCTTGTGCTCCCGGAAGTGATCCTGGCATATACCGGAAGTCAGAGTCCCGAAATAAACCAGATCTGACTCGCATAATGGTCATCATAGAGTAGGCGGCATCCTGCACAGCCATCTCGATAGTAACCCCGAGTCCATAGGAGCAGTGATCTAGGATAAGATGGAAATATCCTGACAGTGCAGAGATACTGGCTTTGATTAAAATCTCGGAATTGCTCTTCGACCGTGTACTCAGGATACCAGCGGTATCCAGCCTCAGTCATTACCCTGACCAACTTAGCAGTATGGTCGGGTACATCTAGGCATCGAGTTAGGCGAACCACTTGATTGAGGTCGCGAGTGGCCATCTGAAAGCATAATCATAATGCAAGGCATTAGAATTTCTAGCAAAATTTCGGCAGCATAACAGCTGTAAATGCTCAAAAAGGATATTGAGACATTTGACAAAGGATTTCGTACACACCCAACATCATCATATCAAAGTTCTGGAACCATTCTAACAACATAATGTGGTAGTAGAACTGAACTAGGCTTGTAACCATCAAACTTATAAGGTACTACTGATTAGTAACACGTGATCCTGATAGAGAGAGTAGATCCTAATTCCTTAACCCCCGGTGGAAGAATGGACTGACTCAGATCAGAAAGTCATAAGGTATAAGGAGTAAAAAGAGCCTTACGTTCCAACCCACAAACAATTCCCCTACATATAACTAAAGAATTTCTAGACTCAACATCGACCAGTTTGGCTTGGAGAACCTACAGGTAGTCCTGCTCTGATGCCAACGCTGTCAGGACCCCGACTCGATGTCACATCGATCTAGCTGGTAACACCTCATATCACTTTGCGGCCTCACGCACGGTATCCCCACGGGTGTCGTCTTACCTTTTCCCGGGACCGTTTGCGCCTTTTGGCTCGCGTATATGAAAGTGTCGCTAGCATCCATATGATAAAGAGCCCGGGCTGACATGACTAGTCGTAAACCCAAAGTGGCACAGACTTACAGGGACAGGCATCCATGACCCAGCTTCGAACGTGTCGGTCATCAGCAAGTGGGTCCGGGCTGTAGCACTGGGCTAACAGGACTCCGGTAAACCGGGCTGTAGCGGGCTAACAGGACTCCGGTACTCAAAGCGTGACATTTCCCCGAAGGGACAGACACAGGAACGAAGAAGGACACATGCCGGCCAGCCTAAGTGTTCCAGAGCAGTAGCAAGCTACCATGGCTCAGCGGTAACACTAGGAGACATTTCCCGGTAAGAGAGGCTACTAAAGATAAACAACTAGATAGTCAGATCCCACACATACCAAGCATTTCAGTCATACACACAATATGCTCGATATGTGCAAATACAATGAAGCATCACAACATGACTCTACGACACAAGTACTTTATTTAAGGCTCAGTGAGCCATACATAACATACACACAAAGGTACGGGTCTCACGACCCCACATACAAGTCATACAGTCATACAAACCAGCAGCGGAAGTAACTTGTCTGAGTACAGACAACTAGTAAAATAAAAGAGGCTTGGAAAGCCTCTGGCTATACTATGTGGTCCTTCACAAGCTCAGGGTCACCACCTGGGTCTTTAGCCTACTCGTTGATGTCAACGTCTACATAGAACCCATCAGAAGGGGTTGCAGCGTCTTCTGTAAAAATGTAGATTATAGCAACATGAGTACAAAGGTACTCAGCAAGACTTACATCAGATCCTACATACATGCATAGTATCAAGAAGGGTTGGTGGAGTTATTGCAGCAAGCCAGCTTTGACTCTTGGCTAGGCTATCCTACGATACTCCAACTTGAAATAGTTTTGCGCACACGAGTCCACTATTCACCACTTCAATACACTACCGAGGATCCACCTCCGTCCTCCTACGGAGGAGCCATCCTCGGCACTCACACTTATCTTGAGGCTTTTAGTAGTTTTCATTTACTTGTCTATGAACTGTATAGGCAACCAAGTAGTCCTTTACCGCGGACGCGGCTATTCGAATAGATCATGTTAACCCTGCAGGGGGTACTTCTTCATACACGCTCTCACCACTTACCGTCGTTTACACGACATGTACTCGGCAACCTTCAAGCGGAAGCCCAACGTGGGTGTCGGCCACGACCTACCTAATCACCTAAGCCTCCAGTCCAGGTTTATCGCCTATTCAGGTTCCATCCGCAGGGAGTCCGGCCGAGGTTTCCCATACGGCCCCGAACGATGTGAACAGGGTTCCCGAGATACCTAACGGGTATTCGGTACACCCGGCCACGTACCTACCGCATCACAGCCCACCCCTACGGTCAGCGCTGTCCACGGCCTCCAGTAGGCTACAAACACCAGAAACTACTTGCAACTCCTGGACGGAGAACTAGGGTGAATAAGAAGTCGAGAGGGTCCATTGGTCTCGGTCCCAATGCATGGTAGTAGCTGATTCTTAAATCACACATACAGATCTCAGTGCTTAAGGTCGGCTTCAATGAAACAACCCACCATGTACTCCTACATGGCCTCTCATCGATACCTTTACCAAATCGTGTTCACCACACCACTCTCATTACCGACATAATCATTTCACTCTAGCCCATCACCCAGATGAACCAGACCTGACACGACTCTAAGCATAGCAGGCATAGCAAGGTAGGAACAACACATACATATGGCTCAATCAACTCCTACACATGCTAGTGGGTTTCATCTAGTTACTGTGGCAATGACAGGTCATGCAGAGGAAATGGGTTCAACTACCGTAGCACACAGCAGTTTGAATCGCGTTGTCTTAATGCAGTAAAAGAGAGCAGGAGCGAGAACATGGGATTGTATCGATATGATCAAATGGTTGGTTGCTTGCCTGATGGTTCGATGCACGGATACGGTTCTTTGTTAGGGTAGTCACGGTACTCCTCGGGGACAGATCCTGCCGTAAAGGATAACGATACACAGGCATCACCAAACAATGTGCAACAATATGATGCATGCATGAAACATGGCAATATGAGTGTGTTGGGCTAATGCAACTAAAACCAGAAGGGTTTGAACAAATTTGAATCAAAGATTCAAATTTCAATTTCAAATATGGCCTTTTAAAGTGATTTTCCTTGTTCTGATTAAAACATCCATTTAACTTGTTGGATCATGCATGAAAATAGTACAGATGGATAGATTGGATTTTTCTGATCATTTTTCATATATAATTTGTCCAATTTGGAGTTACAGAATAAAAGTTATGAATTTTTGAAGTTTAATTAATATTCTGGAATTTCCTGATTTAATTTAAATCCAGAAATATCATTTACTGCGTCAGCCTGACGTCACAGTGACATCAGCAGGTCAACAGGGCTGGCTCGGGTCAAACCTGACGTGTGGGGTCCACACGTCAGTGACACAGGGGCTAATCCCGTGTTGACCCGGGCTGGTTAGCTTTGACTAAGCCCTGGGGCCCACTTGTCAGCGTCAGTAGGTGGTGGTTTAGTGGCTAATTAACTAGGCCATGTCAGCTCGCCGGAGTTCTGGCCGGCGGCGACCATCAGTGCGGCGGCGATAGTGGTTTTGGTCGTTTCGGCCACCAAATGAACCGCGGAGGCCACCGGAGTGAAGCTGAGGACGACCCGCGGCTCTTGGCGGAGTCCGTTGGGGTCGGGGTGGCCGGAGTTGACGGCGGCGAGCTCGGCTGTGGCGGCCGGGGTTCGGTCGTGCACGGGAACGGTGTTGCAGGGTGTTAGGGGGGGTGTTGGAGCGTGCTACGTGCTCCTAGTGAGATGTGGAGCACGATGGCGTGCTCGGTTGGGCGCTACGGCGATCGTGGCCACGACGGCGACATCGCCGGCGGCGTGAAGCTTTCGGCCGCGGTGGGGCTAGGGCCTAGGGGTCGGGAGAGAGCAGGGGAGAAGGGGGAAACGGTGGCGTAGCTCATCGCGGTTGCAGTGGGCGTCGAAGCGGGCTCGGGGACGCGTCGGAGACGACGAATTTGACGGCGACGGTGGTCGGAGTCCGAAGAGGGGAACGGCGACGTGGCGGCGATGCAGGGCTTCCGGGGACCCGTGGAGCGGTGGGGAGGAGGAAGGAGTCGAGGCGGAGCTTCTGAGCTGGTCGGGGAAGCGAGGGGTGGTCGGAGACGGTGGCTAAGGCGAACGGCGGCGACGGTGAGCTTCGGCCGTGAGAGAGAGAGAGTGAGGGAGAGCCGGGGGAGAGTGAATGGGGTGTCGGCGAGGTCGGGGCGACGACCAGAAGACGATCCACGCGGCGCAACGGCGACCAGGGCGATGCAGAGAGGCTGGGTGGTGCGTGGCGAGCTCGGGCGCGCCATGCTCACCTCCCTGCCTGCTCTGGTGAGGGGAAGCAGCTGGCTGGCACGGGCCAGCACAGTGCTGGGCCGGCTGGGCTGGGCCGCACAGGTAAGTCTTCCCCTTTCTTTATTTCTGTTTTTATTTAATATAACTGCGACTTTGTTGAATTAAATAAAATACCTAGGCAACTCCAAAAATCACCAAACTACTCCTGGTCCATAGTTGGATTATTTCCAACATGAAACATTTTAGTTTGGAGATATTTGAGCATTTAAATATTTTATATAATTTTAAATGCCCAAATTCAAATAGTTATGATTTAATTCAAAACCCTAGGATGGCCTAGGAAAATGTGCACCACTTTTGGCAGAGGTTCTGAACCAAGGCAAAAATGATGGGCATTTTAGAAGGGCATTTCAGGTTCATTGAAAAATTATTTTAGTAAACCCTAGTTGGTTTCAGAGGGGACTGGGGGTTCTGTCATCCCCATTTCAAGTTTCTGATGAATGAGTAAACATGATGCAACACTCTAATGCATAACTAGCTAGGGTGTGACATCCATGCCCCACAGGCATCGTGACACGAACGCAGGACCTGAGGTGGTCGCCCTCAAAGCTGGGGTACGGAACCTGTCCCTCCGGCTAATTTTTGTAGGCCTCAAGACGCACGACAAGGCCTCTGGCCGGAGCCTCCCGAGGCAAAGGCCGCAACGAATCCCCCCGAGCTAAGTTATTCCTACACATGAGCATGCAATACTGTCATGGAATTAACACGTCAGATGTCCTTAGTGTTAGGACTTAGTCGCGAGCCCAACGCATCTATGTGGTAGCTTCAGAGGGGTTGATCGGGACGAGAGACGCAACACACAAGAAAAGGATTTAGACAGCTTTGGGCCCCAGGAAACATCATCCGGTAATAGCCCTACATGCTGTTTGTGGCTAGGTCTCATTATGCTTATGAGGGAGTCGCCGTAAACCGGCTCTCCTCTAGTTGTATCTAGCTCTAGATATTATTTCTTGTTGCTTGCCCCTCTTTGGGGAGCCCTGCCCCTCCTTATATAAGTTGAAGTGGCGGGTTACATGTGGAGTCCTCTTAGGATTAGGACTAGTCTACCTTCTAATACAAACTGTATACAAATCCGGGTCTTAACTCCTTGTAAGGTAAATATTCCTCACACCTTTCCTCTTAAACCGGCCCACCATAAACCGGCCTTCTGGGCCTTGGGCCTTGTCATCCGTCTGTCCCGCCCGCCGGGTTACCAGTGAGTCGTAATGTTCAGGTAAGTTGCTTATAAACCGTCTGGTCAGGGCGGGTCACAAATGAATTGCCGAGTGTAAACCGGGTCTCAAGTAAACCGCCAAGTCCGGCGGGGTCATATTTCCGGCCGGTTCATACCGTGGGGTATATCCCCGACATTAGCCCCCAGTTTAATTTGGATTTATCCATGTTAAACTGATATGCAACATAAACACAAGAACAAATTTGGCGGGTTGTGCTCCGCTTTAAATATTCTGATAAACCGGCACTTGATCATCCTTAAGTCCTTGTCATTTCCTCCTAGAAAATCAGGGTCAGTAGACCAGCTTCATAATCAATTTTTTGTAGAAGAAATATTGTAAATGAAGAATCCATTTGATTCGGCCTTCAATGCTCTGACTTGACAAAAATATTGGTCTTCAAATATTCAATTGATATCCAGCCGGCTTGAAGATGTAGAACTTGCCGGTTTATGATTACCACCATTGTCGGGTTATAGAACAGACGATGCCAGGTCATAATTGCTTGTTGACACCGGGTCATGTAATTGATCTTCCCGATTTGCCCAAAACTGGTAATTTGAAGACGTTCCTCCTTTACATGCATAATACATGTAGCCCCCAAGTCTTGAGTAGAGCAAAGTGATGATTTAAGAGTTGCTTCAATATAAATATTTACCACTTTGAAGAAATCCATGTTGTTCATTTCAATCACTAATCAGAACTGAGTATCCCTCATGTGTAGCCCCCAAGTGTCGGGTTGTCATGCTTGCAGCAACCTGGGACTTGTAATTGCCTTATGCCCATAAAAATTTCAACCAGTGTAGCCCCCAAGGGCCAGTTCATTATGCAATAATGAGCAGGGACTTTGTAAATATAATCATCTAGATTTGAGCTATGATATGTAGCCCCCAAGGGCCGGGTCATGATGGTAATACCGAGCTGGGACTTGATATATACTTCAATGAAAATAACATCTTATAATGTAGCCTCCATCGTAAGGCTTGAACCCACGTCCACAAGATTAAGAGCTTTGTGCTTTATCAATTGAGCAATGGACCCTTCAATATAATGGATTTAACTTGTGTACCTTGAATTGTTGATTGGAGCAATTGGTAGCCCCCAAGGGCCGGCTCATTATGATGTGATGAGTCGGGTCTTCAATAAGGTGAGCAAACATTGACTTTGCATTAGCCCCCAAGTGTCATGGTGCATGCTTGCAGCGACATGAGACTTGTGTATTTGATGTAATCTCAACTTAAATAATGTAGCCCCCAAGTGCCGGGTCGTAATCCTACAGCGACTCGGGACTATTCCCTCCATTGTAGAATAAATCATATCCATTGATAAAATAATAGCCATTGCACTGAAGCGACTTTGGAAACCTCAATCATAATATTGGTTATTGATAACCATAATAAAAATCCAGCCATGTTGGCTATTAAAGATTTGAATAATATACCCAATGATTTATAAGCGCATGGTTCCAATGGCGCAAACAAATATATACTGGCGACATATAGTCCAAAGCCAGGCTGGGTTAATAAACACCGGATAATTTATCATCATACTGGTGACTTATAGTCCAAAGCCAGGCCGGGTTAATAAACACTGGTGATTTGTAATTATGCTTTATTCAACCTGTTTCTGCATACAACAAGTTTAAAGTGTCGTGGCGGTTTATCGCCGGACGGGTCATAATGCCCAACATATAACCCGGGTTTATAACCAAGGCTGCACTTATGAATAATCAAATATGTAATATATCATACTTGTGACATTGAATCACATCGTTGGGTTACCAACTTTTTCTAGTAAGGGTGATAACCCAAATCTTGAGTATTATAACTCCCCTCATATTTTTGCCGGTTTGTAATAAAACCATGACGGGTTGTAATAAACACCGGATAATCATCCTTGCGACTTATAGTTGATGCCAGACCGGGCTAAGAAAACTCCGGTTTACAACTGATTTTGTACTAACAACTGATAGTTGAAAGCTTGTGCCGGGTTAAGAAACACCGGACTGATGAAATGACTTATAGTCAGGCCGGGTCAATGGACGCCGGTTTACCTTAAAACCTTATCAAAGGAGAAAAAACTTTGACAAAAAGCAAATGAAAAAACTTGTAGTCGAGGCTTTTTCAAGGGCTGCCAGGCCCAAATTCGAGGCTTTTCATGGGCTGCAGGCCACTGAGTTAAACCATTTTACAAAGCCTTTTAAGATGGGCCTCCAATTAACCAATTGTCATTTTAACTTTGACAAGTTCAGGGTCTGTATAAGATTGACTTGTCAAACGTTCGGCGGGTCATACCAGGATTACCTGGACAGGAGTGGCTTACTTGATGAAACCATTTTAGGTGAATACACCAGGCTTCCAAGCCGGGCTTGATAGCCAATTACAAGGGTCCTTTCAAACTCTTTGTTGCTTTGCACAAAGAGCCCCCAAGTAACTTTGTGAGCTGTGCTCAATGGGTGCCTATGTTTGAGTTGTGATTTTGCAACACTCTCTTTGGCCCCTAAGTGATTTCCTATTGGCCTTACGCCAATCAATAGGTGTAGCTATGGATCGAATACGACCAAGCCCCCAAGTGATTTCCAGGGTGGCCTTACACCGATCAAGAGGTGTAGCTATGGTTCGAACACGACCAAGCCCCCAAGTGATTTTTCTGAGAACTCGAACTTTGCGAGAGATATTTCTTCTTGAACCGGATGTTAAACCAGATTTTGAGAGCTTCAAAGATTTGTGGGAGTCATCTTACCCTTGAACCGGATTTTAAACCGGAATCTTTATTTTTAGCTGGAAATTTTCTGACGGCCTTTGAACTCGAACTTGCGAGAAATTAAATCTTTTTGAACCGGAAATTCTTAAACCGAATTTGAGAGCTTCACAGATTTTATCGAAGATAGATTTCCCTTGAACCGGAATCCTTCATTTGAGCCGGAAATTTTCTGACGGCCTTTAAATTTTCACCAATACGGCGGTAGCCTCCGGGACCGGGTTATCTTTCCCTCCAACGTCCTGGGGTTCTTAAATTCACTGAAAACCAGCAACATTTGCTGAGTCGTATCATTATAGCCCCCAAGTCTCTAGGCGACTCGAGGAGTTGGCTTGAGATTCTCCAAATTTGACCGTGATATAAACCGGAAGAAGTTGTATATCATTGGTGTTGATAGCACGATGTGAATCCATAGAAGGTTGAGGTGACTACGGCGGGTTATAAATGATCCTGTATGAGCCGTGTTAGCAACTCGGCCAATGGTTCCCTCCAACTGGTTGTTTGAAGTTAACAAAACTGTAGTGACATAGATTTGTGCGCATGTCCGTTGAGCCATCCAGCGCAGACCACGGCTGATGATACTTTGCCTCCAATTTATTGGAAGAAAACCGGGCTACCCAAGCAGTGACTTGATCATAATCAAGAAGCAGCTCATGCAAATAGGTGCGGCCCGGTATGTTGATGTAGACCAAGCTGCGAGAGACGGTCAGCAAAGACGACCGCAACATCAGAGACACCTCAGACAGATGAGTCGGCCGTGGCATTGTAAGCCGGTGCGAACGAGCAAATTGTTCTCCGCATTGTAAACCAGCGTGGACGCGTGAGCCGGTCGCGAGGACGGACGGGCGATCCGTCCGTGGCGTTGTAAGGCGGTACGGACAGGCGAGTTGGCCGGCGCGTTGATGTAAACCGGACCGCGATACACGCGTCCATTAAGCTGTGTGGCACAGCCGAACGTGCCTCCATGGTATAATACCACCCCTTTTTTAATAGTCGTCTGATATTTTTTATCGTATGAATACTGACGCTGGCATTAAATAATGTTGAACAGCATCAGACGACCGCAGGTTGTCATTTGATTTTTGATGTGATGGCTTGTCCCTTGTAACCACGTGAGAGCTTCCTTGGAGGTCTCATTCCAGTAGATGAATTCTTTTCTTGGCTTTCACGCAAGAAGTCACAAATTGATGCCTTGGGATTTGCAGCATGTCTAATCAGCAAAAAAGATTTGATACATAATCGCTCGCGTAGACGAAAAGAGTCCGGGGCGGCTCAGTCCTTGTACAATGGAAGGTGCTTAGGGGAGGTGCTTAAAGAAATAAACCAGTCTTTTCTTAAGCACCGATGCTTATTTGTACAGGATAGACGCTTAACTAAGCGTCTCTCCTGTAAAAATAGGCACCGGTGCTTCAGAAAAACTCGGTTTATTTTTCTAAGCACCTCTCTAAGCAACTCCCATTGTACAAGGCCTCATAGGCCCACGACGGCTGTTCAAGGTGGCAGCTAATCTGGTGAAGGAGGTTTGGAGGCGAGCGGAAAGACCGGCGAGGCGTCAGGTTAGGTCCGGTTTACTGGAGGCGTGGGCGGTTTACCGCAATTGCCGGCGACTCGACAGAAGGGCACGGGGCAGACCACGGCTAAGCGGGTGACTCGGGCGCGTCACAACGGCAATGGTGGTAACCGGTTTGCGGCGGCTTGCAGTCATAGAAAAAGGCAGCAGCAGTAGTGGCGCGTGGCAGCTCCAGCTTGTATGGCTCGGGGATCCACAAGGAGAGCGTTTCAGACATAGAGCTAATCCGGCAGCTGATGTAGATTAGACCATGGGGGTCGGCCGTAGTATTTTAGAACCGGCGTGAGAGCATGAATCGGCCACAGACGTAGACGGATGAACCGACCACGTTGTTTGTAAGTTGATGCAACCAAGAGAATCGGCTGCGAGCAAGCTAACCACGGCATTGATGTAGACTCAACAACAGGAGCGGCGGTTTATATGTGTGTCCGTCGAGCAGCACGACACGAACGAACACCAGTGCAGAGTAATGCTGACCCGCGCTCCATATCCATAGCACTTTTGTGACGGATAATTATCCTGCATTTAAAACACACATGCCAGAGTAGTTTGTTTGTTTTTGAAGAAATTAATATGCGCTAAAATAGACCAGACGAATATCACCTGGTACTTTTACATCTGAGGCGCTCATACTGGATAAGCACATTTTGTTCCTGGACTATGCCTGCGCTTAGTCCAGTGACTTGCGCCCAGCCTCTTGGTTTCTTCTGAATACGTTCTATCAATCCCCAATGGTTGGTTTGACCGCCATAGTAATATAGTAGTTGATTTTTGCTTGCTTTTGCTAGTAGTTTTGAGATGATAGCTCCATCATAGATACAACCATCTGTGGAGACCTTAATTGATCTTTGACGTGAGCACTTAACTAATCCTTGGTAGATGAATTGCTTTTTCTTCATGTGGATGCAACAGACGAGGCGATTCAGGCATGGCAAGGTCCGACAGCGCAATCGAGCAGAGGCAAGCGGTCACAGCCGGCCAGCGTCGACGGGTCAACGGAGCTGCTGCTCAGGACGTCTCAAGGCGGAAATAGAGTCCAGGCTCGACGTGCTACAGCAAAGAGCGGCCTGGGCGGCGGCAGCTTCAAGCTCGGGTAAGGCAGGAACAAGTCCCTGGCGTCTCAAGGAAAAAAGTACGCGACAGCGACGATGACTTGGCGGCGCAGCAGTGCGGCGACTCTCCCGCTGCAACTGAAAACGGGCGGCTCAAGCAGAAACGGCGAAGCTCGTCTGAGCCGGCGGCGGGTTGAAGCACCGGTGCAGCGGGGCCGCGGCCGAGCGGCCGTCGGAGGCCCGTCCGACGATAGTGGCTCAAAGACCAAACTGAATCCGTATTAACCAAGGCTTGTAAGACGTGCAGTGATAGTTTGCCTCCGATCGATCTCTTCTTTCCTTGGTATTCACTTGTTGAACTCAAGTAGTAGCTTTTCCTTCCTGGTAGATTCCTTATGGGCATGTGGCAACCAAAGTTAACAAAAGGAAAAACCGATTTGGCCTTTGGTGATGGTCTCGACGACTCCTATACGAGGTAGCAGCGACTCGGTGAATCAGACGAAGCAACCATAATTTGATGACTTCGATACGTACATATGGAAACCCCCTTTGCACTTGGCCTTCTCGCGGCGATGAAAAAAAAGTGATCCGGCCACGACTGATCGCTTGCTTGCATGCGACGGCGCACACAGATTTTAATTTTCTCAGACCTCATAGATTATAAACTTTGAAGTCGACGCGGATCTTTTCAACCCAGCTCTTCTTCATCCGAAAAATCATGAACATCTCGATCCCTGGGAGAGATCCCTCCAAGAACTTAACACCACAATGCGCGAGCCCCATGATGGGCGCCAACTGTAGTGGAATTAACATGTCAGATGTCCTTAGTGTTAGGACTTAGTCGCGAGCCCAAGGCATCTATGTGGTAGCTTGAGAGGGGTTGATCGGGACGAGAGACGCAACACACAAGACAAAGATTTAGACAGCTTCGGGCCCAGGAAACATCATCCGGTAATAGTCCTACATGTTGTTTGTGGCTAGGTCTCATTATGCTTATGAGGGAGTCGCCGTAAACCGGCTCTCCTCTAGTTGTATCTAGCCCTAGAGATTCTTTCTTGTTGCTTTTCCCTCTTTGGGGACCCCTGACCCTCCTTATATAAGTTGAAGGGGCGGGTTACATGTGGAGTCCTCATAGGATTAGGACTAGTCTACCTTCTAATACAAACCGGATACAAGTCCGGGTCTTAACTCGTTCTAAGGTAAATATTCCTCACGCCTTTCCTCTTAAACCGGCCCGCCATAAACCGGCCTTCTGGGCCTTGGGCCTTGTCATCCGTCTGTCCCGCCCGCCGGGTTACTAGTGAGTCATAATGTTCAGGTAGGTTGCTTGTAAACCGTCTGGTCAGGGCGGGTCACAAATGAATCGCCGAGTGTAAACCGGGTCTCTAGTAAACCGCCAAGTTCGGCCGGGTCATATTTCCGGCCGGTTCATACCGTTGGGTATATCCCCGACAAATACCGTAACGCGGCATGGACATAATAGAAATGACATGATAGTTGAAGGCAACAGTCCAGCACGCCCCCACGGGGCTCCACACTTCTCTCTCTCTATGCAGGAAAGGGAGAAAAAACAAAATGAGCGCGGCCTGCCCCACAACAGCCCGCAGAAGAGGATTCGCATCACCCTCCGGAGCTCAAACGGACCCCTCCTCATGCTTCACCGAGGTGCTGCGGCGGGATGATCTGCCACTCGCGGCGGCGCGGTGGCTGATC
Source organism: Triticum dicoccoides (assembly GCF_002162155.2). NCBI lineage: Eukaryota > Viridiplantae > Streptophyta > Magnoliopsida > Poales > Poaceae > Triticum > Triticum dicoccoides. Next base: position 678,360,677 of record NC_041385.1, on the reverse strand, counting down.
ACGACTGCCGCTGGAGGAGCTGCTTTTAGAAGGGGAGCCACCGAAGCTTGGCGAGCTGCGGGCATCTCCAGGCATGGGCCCGCCTTCATCTTCACCGCGGCCGTCACCGAGGCTGAGCATCCGGTCACCGTCATCATCCTCAGGGCAGCACCCGACACGGCGGCCATCTTCTCCGAACGCCTTCACGTAGAGGGTGGCGTCACCATCGAACTTGAAATGCAGGGTGCACCGCTGGGCCAGGCCATGCGCACGGGCAAACATCTGCCAGCCGCGGGCCAAGGCCACGTTTCCGGCAATGGAAACCTCCACCGCCACCCAGGAGGCTCTGTTGCATCAGCCATCTTCCTGAAGCCAGAGCCCGCCAGTGACACCGGCCGGCAGTTCGCTGGTGAAGAAGCGGGGGAGCTGAAGCCATGTGCCGGTCGGATCCTCCGAGCAAATGACAAACTCCGGCAACACATCCGCCGAGTGGAAGCACGGGCGGGGAGGCCACGCAGCCGCGACGTGCCTCCCCCCATCAATCCAGCGACCTTCACCGAGCAAGGGACCTCTGCTGTAACCACAGGCGGCCACCACAGGAATCACAGGATGCTTGCGAGGACGACCTCGGCCGCGCTTGGACGGAGGGGAGCCAGGACCCTCCCGGTGAGCCTTCCCCTTCTCTGCGGCCGAAAACTTCTTCGTAGGCGCCATAAGACACAACAAGCAGGTGAAGGAGGAGCAAGGAAGTAGAGATGGAGCAAGGAGAGATGGACTGGGAGGGCTCACATCGTTCTGTACTTATAGTCTGGAGGAGGCCAACCATTGGCCTCCACAATCGCAGGTAATCAAGACTTGTTTTGCATGCAGGGACCTGTCAAGTCGGGCACTTGCCGAGGCAGCATGGGGAAGCGGAGACGCCCAAGTCCAATCGACCGCCACGCGGCGCCCAAGGCCGCAGGCTATTGGGGCCCGCGGCGCTCCACAGTTGCCCCTTCGCTTCCCTGCTAAGCCAAGTCCGAGCTTGCCTTGGGCCCTGGGGCTACTGTCGGCATTCTTGCAATGGGGGTCCCCAGACTTACCTGCCTGCGGCCTGCGGGGTGGCTCAAGTGGTGGCCCATTGCGGCCCATCTTCGTCTCCTCAAGCTCAAGACCCTCTCGAGGGGCCAAGCCTCGCGGGGTGGACGACGGAAGGCTTCCTCAGGAGAGGCCTCACCGGGCAAGCTCGCGAGGAGGCGGAGAGATCTAGGCAAGGGTACCTCGCGAGCTGCTCGTGACACAAGCCATGACGATCGAGACCAGGTGGGCGCCAGGTGGGCGCCGGCCTGTGTAGTGTGCTTGTTTCCTCTTTGGTGCAAAGGGGGCAAGCGCAGGCGCGGAGTACCGAGGCATCAAGTAAAGGCTACCATTTCGGTGCAACAAGACCAAGACCAGTAGAGCGGCAAGATGGAGGTCACCATGGAGCCCAAGACGGTGTCATCGCCGACCAACTTTAGTGAAGATAAGTTGTACTAGATGTTCCCCTTCAAAATGGCCGTTGTTGGCGCCCTTCCCGCTCAATATCTAGGAAGAGGAGCAGGGCCTCTATAAATAGGGCTAGCCACCATAGTGGCAAGGGGGATGGGGGATCGAATCCTTCCCAAGAAGAACGCCACACCATCACAAGAACATCCCTCGCGAGGTTGTTCTTCCTCTATATTATTCATCATCAGCCCCTGAGGCAATCCACTACACCAAAACTAGAGTAGGGTATTACACCACAACGGTGGCCCGAACTAGTATAAACCTCGTGTCCCTTGTGTTGTTCATCTGGTAGATTAGATTCTCAGCGAGGCGTTGGGACGTGGATCGGTAGGGGCAAGATCTTCGCGTGCACCCCAGAGTTCGAACCTTAAGGGTTTGCCGGAACCCCACTTTCGACAAAAAGGAAGAAGAAGTTGCTAGCTCACGGGACATTGCTTCATTTTAGGTGAACTGTACCAAAAGGTCCCATCAATTGAATCATCCATGTTCGTGACTGAAAGAGCCAGCTTCAGCATCCCGGTCTAAGCACCCCCGGCCTCCATCCTTGAGACGCACGGTACACCTCGGTTGCCACCTGCTTGACCCTAGTGTCACTGATAAAATGAAGTAATAATACAGTTAAAATAGAGCGAGTGTCCTCTCTATCATTTCATTTCCAATGTAGATAAAGAAAGTTCTTCTCTTTGTTAATGTATGTTTCATCAACTAGTCCCATTGTTAATGTTTAATCGTTTCTGCAAACTTGGGTGCTTAATTTTAGTTGATCTGTACAAAAATAGAGATTTGAATGTCTCAAGGCGCCTCCTTGTACTACCGCTATACACTGATGTTCATCACTGGTAGAAGGTGCATCTGGGAAACTTGGGACGATTTCCAGTATGAGACATGCCGTATGAGGCGTCACAGGGCCCATCTCGCCCTCGCGGCATGGCATATTATGATACTATCGCAATATTTTCTTCTATTTATTTTGTGTGTTTCATCAACTAGTGCCACTATAATGTAATCACGCTTTTTCATTACCTGTGCAAACAGGGTTATTCAGCTGCATTTTGGTGGAACTGCACAAATGTACATATGGAACCGGCATATATGCAGAGTGCAAGGTGTGACAAGTAAAAATTACCGACACCAACCATGCTGCATGCATGCATTGGCATCCACCACCACCAGTGGGATGTGTGGTGCTCTCTGTGGACGGATCTTTCTCGGCAGCAAATCCTCTAACCAAATACTAGTAGCTTATATTGGCAGTTTTCTAGGGAGTACTCTTTTCTGAAAGAAGCACCAATCTATTTTTCTTTATTTGTACACTATGTCACAACTTTGACCCAAAGGTCCAGAGCTATTTTAGGGTGATTGGCGTAGTACTCGGAGACTGATTGTAAGCATGATTTTCATTAGCTGTCACACTGATTGTAAGCATGCGCAGGTGGAAGATTAGGTTAGTGTGAAGCTTACCTTAAACTCTACCGCCGCCGTTGAAACGAGGCGAGCGTTGAGGGAACCGTGGAGAACAGCGGGGAAGCGACGTTGCGCCATCCGGCCTCCTCTTGCGGTGGGAGAACGAATACTCCTGTGGCTCCGGCTGGCTATACACCCTCATGAATGGCACACCATACTCGATCGATTCGTTATCCTCTAGGTGCTCAACCTTCGACTTGTACGCCCACCACCTCCGCCTGACTGTTGCCTCGGGCGAATCTGCCTGCTCCATCGCCCAGAGGAGATACTCGATGAACTTGGAGGACTGCGGGGTGACTGCCGCCGAGGAGTACATGTACATCACCGCCCTCATCACCGCCGTCTCTCTCTTTCGCATACATTGCCACATGGCCCGCACCATCCTCGAAATCTCCCACTCATTGTCAAACCAAGTAAGGATCTCCTTCAACCTGGCTAACTTTGCATGGTCGCCGCCGGCGATCTGCCTGATTCACTGCTGCATCCTCTCCATAGATGTCCTTCTGAGTGGTCCGATGCTAGCTTTGGAAGATGGGAGGAGAGACGGTGGTCTTGCAATAGAGAAGAGGGAGAGGCAAGACGGTGGTTTTGGAATGGAGATGATGGAGAGGAGAGGAGGTGGTTTTAGAATGGAGAAGATCAGAAGAGGGAGAGGCGAGACGGTGGTTTTGGAATGGAGATGATGGAGAGGAGAGGAGGTGGTTTTGCAATGGAGAAGAGGGAGAGGAGCGTGCGGTAGCGATTTAGGATTGGACGAGAGGGCCGGCGCGCTGTGACTGGATCAAAATCAAAATCAATTTAGCCTTCAATTAAGAAAGTGACCCCACATTAACTAGTCTCCCTTTTATTCTGGGTCATAATTGACCATGATTTTCGCACATAAAATATATGTTATACGTTGCAAAAACAATATAATTTGAAAGTACATTCAGATATGAACCAAACGATACAATTTTTGGTGACATGCATTCATATTTTGCTTGTCAAATACAGTACGTGGTCAAACTTTGACCCCAAATACGCAAAACAACAAAAAAAAAATTCCAAGACCAGCGCCACTCTTCCGCTCTTCTCCACTTAAACCACCACCGCTCCTCTCCTGTTCCAATCTATATCCAGCGCCGCTCCTCTCCTCTTCCATTTCAAAACCACCGCCCCTCCTCTCCTGTTCCAGTCCAAAACCAGCGTCGCTCCTCTCCGTTCTAATCCAAAACCAGCGCTGCTCCTCTCCTCTTCCATTCAAAAACCATTGTCGACGAGTGAAGGTGTTGTGGAGAAGTAGATTGACGGAGGAGTACAACTGCTACGTGAGGATCGCAGGCGGCGACCCTGTGAAGCTAGCTAGGATGTTGGAGATACAGTCTTGGTTTGACAACAAGGACCAACTAGCGGCGACGGCGACATCCATGGGCAAATATCTGCAACAGAGCGAAAAGGCGGCGATACTCCCGGAGGGAGTCGCGCGGGAGTACATAGAGCTGCTCCTCTCGACAATGGGGCAAACAGATTCACTGAATCTGATCGTGAGGGAGCAGTGGTGGGAGTATTGATCCCAGATGGAGCATCCACCAGAGATTGAAGGATCGAGCATCTACATGGTGCCGTTTGTGAGGGTGTCCTACCGGTGCATGCCGGTGGAGTCTTCGTCGACCGAACCCAACTGCAAGAGGAGAAAAGCAGTTGGCCCGACGACGCTTCCCCACCATCCTCTCCCTCGCCGTTCACATCATCTTACGGGGCAGCTGTCTGCCACCGAGGAATAGGAGGGGACTGCCCCCCAGCCCAATAGTCGGGCATGTTGTGAATTGTCAGGAGGAGCATAGGGTTGTCAGTATTTGCAGGTTTTGAATTGTGTTTTGTTTGTGTATTTTGAGAGTACTTTCAGATATGAATGTCTTTTGAATTTCAGATTTGTAGTATTGAGCATATGAAGTATTTTATGAATTCTAGAGATCTATTTTTAGCACTTAAAAAATGTAGTTTCATAGGAGTATAAAAGTGCAGACAATGTGATTCTCAGAGAAGAAACTGCAAGTTTCAGTTTCAGATAATAAACTGCAAGTTCAGTTTCAGATAAGAAACTACAACTTTCAGAGGCAGAGCATTTATATTAACACGGCCTTTTCAAATAGGGTTAACATCATGTTGGAAGTTTTATTCATGGTCGAAAATGGAACTACCAGCCAGTTAACATCATGCTGATCAACATTCATGCATAGCACATCTTCATATGATGCACAGTCAAAATGCCCACACAATGTCAAGTGTGCGAAACACGGAGAAAATGCGGGACGAAGTTTTGGCAAGTGTTGGACGTGGTGTGCGTAGATGAAAATGGGGACCCACATGTCAATAAAGGCAGAGGCAAAAAATTTGGAGATATTTTCCCTGCATAGGTGGAATCGAACCCGGGCGGAACAGCTGTCGCGTAGTGTCACTTGGCCACTAGGCTAGTTCAGTAGTTTTGTTAGTAATAAGGCACTTCCTCAGGTGGTCGGATCCCCTCCTGCGCCTTTGTGTGCTCGCCGCGACGCCGCTGTCTGCCGTTGTGAACATGCTGAACAAACGAGAGGAATCTGGAGAGGACTGTACGTGGAGATGCGGACAGTCGGGACCCACCAGATCTATGGCCGTACGCAAGCAAGTGCCTCATCGAAAAAATACTTTCTCCTAATGCTATGCTGACATTGGGGCCCACGGGTTTGTCAACATAGTTACATTTTTTTAGGTGCTTCAACGTAGTTACTATAGGAGATAAATTCACAACGAAGCCGGGGAGCAAGTATCAGCTGGGTTTTGGGCTGCCCCGTCTAGGCTTTCATTTTTAACATGCGCAACCCACGACCTCGGATGGGAGGTCCATAGGCATGTTTGTATTTTCTTGAGGGCCGTCATGTATCGACCGGCCTATGGACCTCCCATCCAAGGTTTTATTTTTCCTGAAACATCGGCAGCCCAATTTATGTATTTTTTTGAAGAAAACGCAGAGGTCTGTTCTATTTTTCTATATAAGAATAGGAACGCCAGGTCCAACTTATGTTTCCCTTCTAACTATATTATATATATTTAATTTATTTTATATGTTATATATTATTTTTATTATCATCATATATTTAACAGATACTTACATATGTAAGAAAACAATATCCCACATCTTATTAACTTATAAAAATAATTTATTAACAATAAAATCCTGGATTGTTTTGGCACGAAAATCCTAGTGATTGTGTACAAAAGCTTGGTAAGATTTAAGGACGAATGTTATAATATCACCTATTATTTAAATATATTTATAACAAAATGCTCAGCCCCTTTTTATTTTTTGATAATATTGTGGGCCCAACCCAACATTATAATTAGAATCAGCCCAGCAAAATCATGTATTTCGAGAAAGTTCAAATGGCCTGTAATTTTTTAGAAAATAAAATAAATGGGCCGCATGGACGCTACATTATTTGTTCACCCAGCCCAGCTAATCGACTGTAATTCAAAAAAGATTAAATTGACTGTAAATTCTACCGCGCAAAAAAAACTGTAAATTCTTAAACAGAAAATGGGTTGAATATGTGCCACATTTTTGGAGGCTGAAATGTGGGCCAATAGGTCCAAGCCAACGCAAGTCGTTGTCAATTTAGTCAACAAATGATTCTGACATATTAGCCATTGGATTTACATCCAACGACCGGTGTCCATCTTCAATCTCTCGTCTTCTTCCTCCAGCGCCGACGGGACCACCTCCCACCTCCTGCTGCTAGCAGCTCTGCTTAGCATGCTTCACTATGAAGCGCTACTCCACCATTGGCCAGGCCATCCCTCCACCCCTCCACACCTCTTGTTCTTCTCCACCGACCGCTGAACCACACCGCACTAGAACCAGTTAACCCTCATACACCTCTTTGTCTATGACTCTACTCCCGCGTCTTCCCATCTCCGGCTCATTGCTGTCCGGGGCCTCGCCGTCGTCCACCACCTTGGATGCGCTCGGCGCGGCGTGGTCAACATGGTCAAAAAACGACACCATCAGAAGTAGATTGTGCGTGGAGAGGCTGACACCTAGGTCCACGGCCGCACACAAGGAAATGCCTCCTTATTACGCGCAAAATAATGATTCCTCCACCTGACATCTGGGACCCACCGGAAGGGCCTCTGTATTTCGTGAAAAAATGTGCCCCCGCTGACAGGTCGGGCCCACCAGCTATCTTCACACGTAAGGAAGTGCCTCCTTATTATGCACAAAAAAATGAATACTCCCCTGCCAGCTCAAACCCAGCATAGTGGGAGGCTGACTTGTGGGCCTACCAAGTTGACGGGGATGGAGGGCTTTGTCAACTTAGTCAATATGAATGATTCTAGCTCCTATTATCATACGATGTTCATCCAACGCCCGTAGTGCTTCTTCAACCTCTGGTCTTCTTGCTCCAGCCGCCCAAACCAGCGCTAGTCGTGCCGCGTGCTCCTGCCTCCCATGGCCGACTGTGATGCCGCGGAGGCCTCGCCGCCCCTACTACTCACACCGCTGGCCAGTCCATCCCTCTACTCACCCACACCCCCTGTTATTCTGCGGCGACAGTAGCCCCACACCACAGCCGAACCACTGAACCCTCGTACTCCTCTCCGCGCGGGCTTCCACTGCCGCGTATTCCCCGGCTCCGCGTCGTCCCCTTCCTAGGCCTCGCCGTCGTCCACCGCCCTGGTGCTCTCCGCGCGGCGTGGTCAACGTGGTCAAGGAACGACTTCCATCGGAGCACTGTACGTGGAGAGGCTGACAGCTGGGTCCACGGCAGCCGCAAGGAAGTGCCTCCTTATTACACGCAAAATAATTATTCCTCCATCTGACAGCGGGGACCCACCGGACGGGCCACCGAATTTCACGAAAAAATGATTCTCCCCCTGACTGCTGGGACCCACAAGCTACATCTTCGCACGCAAGGAAGTGAGCCCGGGCAAAAAAAAATGATCCGTCCCCCTGACTACTGTGACCCACCATCTACATCTTTGCACGCAAGGAAGTGCCTGACAGTCGGGACCTACCCGGTCGAAGCATACGTAGCATTGTCATTCTGGTCGTGAACGTATACGTACATACTGGTGGATGTAGAGGCGCGCACGTAGCATGTACACGTATGTACAGCAGCCAGTGTGCAAGAAAGAAAATACGGCCACGTACGTACATACGAGCGGGGTCTTGAATGCCTACTCGCCCATACGTACGGCCAGGGCTCGTGTACATGGCTAGGTCAGAACAGAGAAACAGCATCGTCGTTGTGTTCATGGGGAGCCAACCGGCTGGGTCGGAACAGAATGCGTCGTCGTGTTCATCGGGAGGGCTTGGACGGAACAGGCAATGGAAACAAGGCCTGGCATACCGCACAACATAGGAAACGGCCTTATGTTCGACCGTCCACGTTCAAAACGGGATCTTGTTCACCGGGAGGGGTCTGACGTACCGCAAAATGGAGGAAACGGACTTGTGTTGGACCTCCTACGGTCGAAACGGGGTCCTGTTGATCGAGAGGGGTGTGGCGTATCGCAAAACGGAGGAAATGGACTTGTGTTGGAGCGCTACGGTCGAAACGGGGGTCCTGTTCATCAGGAGTGGTGTGGTGTACCACAAACCGAGACTCCACGGGATACTATTCATCTCCACCGTCGACCTCCTCCAGCCTCCATGGGCTACTGTTCATCCACCGTCGACCTCCTTCAGCCTCCTCCTATGACTGTTCATCCACGGGCTCCTGTTCATCCAGCCTCCACCGCGCGCTACTCCACCGGGTACTGTTCAACCACCCCTCCACGGGCTCTTGTTCATCCACCCCTCCACCATCTACTTTTCATCTAGCCCTCCACAGGGTTATCCTGTTCATCCAGCCCCAACTGGCTCGATCGGTCGGGGTCCAGTTCATCCAGAGGCAATGCTATGGGGTCCTGTTCATCCACCCCCGCTGCTCACTGTTCATCCAAACGCCCCCGTAATGCTCACTGTTCATCCAGAGGCAGCATCGATCAGCTTCAGTTAGCAGTAGTAGCGAAGGAATCGCTCGATCGGGTTCAATTAACAGCCATCGATCAATTGCTCGGGTTCAGTAATGCGTAGCCTGCAGTGCAATTTCTCGGGTTCAGTTAGAGCCCAATGCCTCGCTCGGGTTCAGTTAGAGCCAATGCCTCGCACACACGCGCATACGTGTACGAGAGAAACACGCATCGCTCGGCCCCCAACCACCCACTGTAACCAGCAACTAGCCAAAATTTCCTTGCCCTCGCTTCTACCATGGTTTTTTCCATCATGGACGGCCCAAAGAATGTCATGCAGTTTTCTCAGGCCCGCCCAGGACGAAAAGCCCATTTTCTGTCATGATTTTTTGTCATAGAAGTAGGAGCCCACCACATCTATGATGATACCGGGTTTTGTCAAAATTATCGTCATAGAAGTGTCATAAGTATGACATAATTTTTTCTCGTTCGCCCCAAAATGTCACGGATTTGTCTTTTTTTGTAGTGTTTAGATGCATACTGGCTGTGTTTTTTTGACGGATATCCACAGAGCGGCTGTTTACACGGTATCATTGTAACTCAATTATATGTACAGGGTAGTACATCACATACGGTTATGTAACGGCAACCGTGTCTCACCTATGTTGTTTTCTCACACAGTTTGGTATGCAAATCGTGTGTGACGTTGTAATACCTGACACAAACGACATGTATAAACAGTGTGCCGTATACTCCAACATATAGTGCCATAAGTAGTTCACGACCGTTAGCTTATCCCCACAGTTTCACCATTTCCCCCAAATCCCTACATAGCCTCCAAATTCCCTCGCGTGGAGCTGACATTGGGGGAATGCGGGCGAGTGGTGTTGATGGTTTTGGTGCGGCTGCTCCTGCTTGTATCGCCACCACGAGGTGGTCGCCGCTAAGCACTTGCCTAAGGTCATCAGAAGGCAGGTGTACTACGGATCCGAATCGTCCTGTCAGGTTCCAATCTATCCCGATCTTATTTAGCATGTCCAAAGTAGCTCCTTGCTGAATCCGTCCTGAATTGAACCCCCCTAGGAAAGCGATCCGCCGCCGGATCCAGATCATGACTCCAGACTCCTGTAATAGGAGTTCGACTCCGAGTTTTGCGCCGTCGAGAAGTACCAAAAGCTGAGTTGTGTGCACGGGCACACTCCTGCTCGACGTGTATGCACGGAGGGATTCAACACTGGCAGACAGTTTCTCAGTTGCCCCTTAGAGGTTAGTACTAAGTTCATCAGTTTACTTGAGTTAATGCCACAGCTCATCCTGAATACTATTTAACATTAGCAGGGATATGAGGCTCGTGCCTTTGTTAACTGGTTGCATAAATAATGGCATGGCAGGGCTTGGAGTGTTATCACCAAGCTCATAGAAGATAATGTTAAGCTGAATAAGAAACAGGCAGATCTGGAACGTACAATCAGTACGATGAAGCAAGAAAGAATCAATCACATGCAACAGATGAAAGCAAGAGACAAGAAGGAACTAGTATGTGTAGTTGTGGTTGTCACATTAGCCATGTTCTATGCGTTGTTTGCAATAATGATTAGGGGTTTTGTTTGACAGTATTGCTAAAGCACATCTAGATGTGCTCTAAGTAATGCACATCTAGGTCATATGCCATTGATGTTACGCGAAGATTCATGCAGATATTTTTCTTTGCCTTTTTTTCTTTTCCTCTCTAGTTTGATTATTACTGGCTTTATCAATAAGAAGAGCTCAATGTATTGCTTGCCAACTGTCCTACTCCATTTCTACCGTTACCGGTGCATAATCCCAAAACTCGTTCCTTGTTTTTGTCATGAAAAAGGGAACTAGCCAAATAGCCAATAGGACTCCTGCGCAACCCCGGGAATTTGGAGCGACTGGGTACAAATAATTGTAGTTAGAGAATACGTCAACCCCTGCTTCAATTGGCAGTTCCTCTTCTCTGCAAACCCAGCTTAAGGGTCCACCATCTTCATCGTCCCTGGCAGGCCGCGCTACACACTAGCACACACTCTGCAGCCATGTCGAGCGACAGCGAGGATGACAGTTTAGCCAGCAGTCTGGCGTCCGATGATAGGTCAACATCGGAATCATCCCGCTCGTCTTCCATGAGTCCGGTGTCGAGCCCAAACCTCGATTATATCCGGTTCATGGAAGGGATGCCACCTCCGGAGTCGTTAGAGGACAACCAGACGGACAAGGAGCCGTCAGAGGACGAAGAAGAGGATGACCATGATGATGAGGAGGAATGGTCGAATGTGGAGGAGCACAACGACAACAACGAGGATGACGACGGTGGCGGAAATGAAAAGCCAATGGTCAGCAGCAAGAAGCGTCCTCACCAAGACGATGTCACAGGGCCATCCAACAACAACAACAACAACAACAACAACAACAACAACAACAACAACAACAACAACAACAACAACAACTACAACAACAACAACAACAAGTACTAAATTAAGCAGACTGTATATATCTCTATTTATCCTGTCAATCTCATCGCAGGCGGTTCGTAATATGTATTCGACAAAGAACTTCTACATTATCGCCCACATGTTGGTTTGTTGAACTATGTGCCCTGACGAACACACAATTCACAAAAAAGGACCGTATGGGCTGTCTATAATGATCACAAACAATTCTGATTACCGACATGTTTGCTGGGTATCACACACATCTTGTTGCGCTGAATCATTTGTGTTCACCTCAATCATCGCAAACAGTTCATCGGAGCAAACTGTATGCCGTATATCGCACACACCTTGATCTGGCTGCCCGTTTTTGTTGTTCTGTCTCCTCGCAAACAGTTCAACCGGACCAACCATATGCTCCCCATCGCACACACAACTAAAATCTGAACCGTGTTTGATGAATCCGTCATCACAAACGTTTTCTTACACCACCGTTTGCGATTATTGCATTGCACATAGTTTCTCAAAGGGTCTCTGGTCGTAGTGTCGCGTTAGCAGCATCCTTCAGTAGTGTAATGCAATAAGAACGATGACTTGATGTAGACAAGATCTATTTATGAAGAAATAGACCCCATCTCATTATCCTTAATAGCAATGATACATACGTGTCGTTTCCCCTTCGGTCACTGGGATCAAACACCGTAAGATCGAACCCATCACAAATCACCTTTTCCCATTGCAAGATAAATAGATCAAGTTTGCCAAACAAAACCCAAATATCAGATAAGAAATATGAGGCTATAATCAATCATGCATATAAGAGATCAAAGAAGACTCAAATAACTTTCTTGTATAAAAACATAGATCTGATCATAAACTCAAACTTCATCGGATCCCAACAAACACACCGCAAAAATACTTACATCATATGGATCTCCAAAAGACCATTATATTGAGAATCAAGAGAGACACACAAAGAGAGAGAGAGATAGAGAGAGAGAGAGGAAGCCATCTAGCTACTAACTACGGACCCGTAGGTCTACAAAGAACAACTCATGCATCATCGGAGAGGCACCAATGGACATGATGAACCCCTCCGAGATGGTGTCTACTTTGGATCTAGTGTTTCTGGAACTTGCGGCGGCTAGAATTAATTTTCGTGACTCCCCTAGGGTTTCGGGAATATTGGGGTATTTATAGAGCAAAGAGGTGGGCACAATGCACCTAGGCACGCCTGGGCCTCCAACCGCGCTCTGGTGGGTTGTGCTCCCCTTGGAGCACCCCTCAGGTACTTCCTTGGACCACTTGATGTCTTCTAGTCCAAAAAACCCACAAAAAGTTTCGCTACGTATGGACTCCGTTTGGTATTGATTTCCTGCGATGTAAAAAACTAGCAGAAAACAACAACTGGCACTGGGTACTATGTCAATAGGTTAGTACCAAAAAATGATATAAAATGACTATAAATTGATTGTAAAACATCCAAGAATGATAATATAACAGCATGGAACAATCAAAAATTATAGATACATTGGAGACATATCAACATCCCCAAGCTTAATTCCTGCTCGTCCTCGAGTAGGTAAATGATAAAAAAGAATTTTTGATGTGGAATGCTGCCTAACATGTTCATCACATAATCTTTTCTTTGTAGCATGGACATTTGGACTTTGATATGGTTCAAAGGAATAGTCTAGTTTTGAAATGAAGACTTTAATACACAAGCATACCAACAAGCAACCATGTCTTTCAAAATATCAACGCTAAAGCAAGTTATCCCTGGCCCATTATGCTCAATCATTAATCCATTCATGAAACACACTCGAATATTAGCTACACCCAATGCTCAAATACGATCATAGTGCCCCTTAGTTGGTGCTTTATAGGAGAATATGGAGACTCAAATTCAAAATAAAAATTGCATAAAGTAAAAGAGAGGCCCTTCGCAAAGGGAAGTAGGGATATGTAGAGGTAACAGAGTTCAAAGCAAAAATTGAGAAATAAAAACATTTTGGGAGGCATACTTTTCCCATCACCGAAAATGACTTAGAGCTCCCAACACTTTCCATGCTAGATACATCATAAGCGGTTCCCAAACAGAAAATAAAGTTTATTCCTTTTTCCACCATACTTTCACTTTCCATGGCTAACCGTATCCACGGGTGCCCTCCATACCTACACTTTCCAAGGAATTTATTATTTGACAACATAAAGTAAATTCATTTTTTTCATTTGGAGACTGGGCATCCCTAATACATCTGTCATACTCTCGTGCAATGACAAGTGAAAAACACTCATCGTGAGAATAACACATCTAGCATGGCAAAAATATTGGCCACCCCTCACCGCCTCACGAGCGGTAAAAGCACACAAAAGAGAAATTTATTTTGAAAATTAGAGATGGCACATGCAAATTTCCTTAGAACGGCATGGAAATACCGCATGTAGGTAGGTATAATGGACTCATATGGCAAAACTGGTTTAAAGAGTTTTGGATGCACAAGTAGTGATCATACTTAGTGCAAAAATGAAGGCTAGCAAAAAGATTGAGAAGCTACCAACCAAGAAAAGAAAAATCTCGTACCCAAGCATTAAGCATAAGTAACACCAAATAATGCACCACCAGTAGGATATAAATTTCATTGCATAACTATTGACTTTCGTGCTTGTATAAGGAATCACAAACCTTAACACCAATATTCTTACTAAAGCACAATTACTCATAAACATGACTCAGATATCACATCGTCATATCTCAAAACCATTACTAAGAACCAAGTTTATTTTGTCCAATGATCTTCATGAAAGTTTTTATTATATCCTCCTTTGATATCTATCATTTTGGGACGATTTGCATATGTGCTTTTAATAAGCTCAAACAAATATAAGTGAAGAACATGAGCATAACATTTTTTCTCTCTCAAATTAATCTAAGTGAAGCAAGAGAGAATTTCTTAAAAAAATTACTAACTCCCAAATAAATATAAGTGAAGCATGAGAGCATTTCTTCAAAAATGACAAAGCACACCATGCTCAAAAAGACATAAGTGAAGCACGAGAGCAATTCCATGGCTCTAAAAATTTAAGTGAAGCTTAGGAGCAAGCATAGCATAATTTTTAGCTCTCTCGAAAAGGTGTGTCCAGCAAGGATTAAAGACTTAAAACACAGAGCAAAACAAGAAAAGACTCATATCATACAAGACACTCCAAGCAAAATTCATAATATGTGACGAATAAAAATATAGTTCCAAGTAAAATACCGATGGTTGTTAGAAAAAAGAGGGGATGCCACTCGGGGGCATCCCCAAGCTTAGTTGCTTGCTACTTCTTTGAATATTATCTTGGGGTTCCTCGGGCATCCCCAAGCTTAGCCTTTTGCTAATCCTTATTCCTTCATCCATCATAAGATCACCCAAAACTTGAAAACTTCAATCACACAAAACTCAACAAGACCTTCATGAGATCCGTTAGTATAAGAAAGCAAACCACTACTATAACTACTATTGCAAACACATTATAAATTTCTTTTTTTTTTCATTATATCTACTGTATTCCCAATTTTCTATGGCAAAAACTCTTCAAAGAAAACCATAGAATCATCAAAACAAGCACACAACACAAAGAAAACAGAATCTATCAAAAACAGAACAGTTTGTAGAAATCTGACTACTTTGAATACTTCTGTAACTCCAAAAATTCTGAAAAATTAGGACGACGTGAATAATATGTTTGTTAATTTTCTCAAAATAAGAATCAACTCAAAATCACTCTTCTGCTAAATATAAAAAATAATTTCGTGAGCGCAAAAGTTACTGTTTTTCAGCAAGATTAAATCAACTCTCACTCAAATCATCCCGAAGGCCTTGCTTGGCACAAACACTAATTTAAACCACAAAACACATCTAATCAGAGGCATAATTGTGTTTTTATTGTAAATAGCAAGAAAACCAAAAAGCAAAAAGATACAAGTTGGGTTGCCTCCCAATGAGCTCTATCATTTTACGCCCCTAGCTAGACATAACGCGAAGGATCTAAGTGTTGTTATCTTTGGTTCTAGATCCATATGATGCCCTCATGATTGATTCATATGGTGGCCTAATTATTGTTCTAGGTAAGTGTTTCATACCCTTCCTTATTGGAAATTGAAATTTAATATTGCCTTCTTTAATAACAATAACGGTACCAATAGTACGTAAAAATGGTCTACCAAGTACAATTGGACAAGACGGATTGCAATCAATGTCAAGAACAATAAAATCTATGGGCACATAATTCATATTTGCGAGAATAAGAACATCATTAATTCTTCCCATAGGCTTTTTAATAGTAGAACCCGCCAAGTGCAAATTTAAAGAACATTCTTCAATATCGGTAAGACCAAGCACATCACATAAAGATTTCGGGAATTGTAGAAACACTAGCACCCAAGTCACATAAAGCAAAACACTCATAATTTTAAATCTTGACTTTGATAGTAGGTTCCCACTCATCATGTAATTCTCTAGGAATTGAAACTTCTAATTCCAACTTTTCTTCAAAAGCTTTCATCGTAGCATCAACAATGTGTTTAGTAAAAGCTTTATTTTGTTCATAAGCATGGGGTGAATTTATCATGGATTGCAACAAGAAAATACAATCAACCAAATAGCAACTATCATAATTAAAGTCTTCATAATTCAAAATAGT
Organism: Triticum dicoccoides; assembly: GCF_002162155.2. NCBI lineage: Eukaryota > Viridiplantae > Streptophyta > Magnoliopsida > Poales > Poaceae > Triticum > Triticum dicoccoides. Next base: position 678,344,604 of record NC_041385.1, on the reverse strand, counting down.
GGGTGCATCACTAGTTAAAGTCTTGACCTCTTAAAACCCACTTTTACCAATTTTCTCAACAAGATTTTCAACCTCCGAATCATAGGGATGCCTTCTAACTAAAGTTGACTCTTCTCCAGTCCCTTTTTCATCAATCTTAGTTTTTCTAAACAAAGAATCAATAGAAGAAACACCAATCATTTTAAGATCCTCATCACTTTATGAAAGTAATCACTAGAAAATGCTTTTTCTAAAAATTCTCTTTTAGCTCTAAGCATAGCAATTCTTTTATTGCTTTCATCCATAGAAACATAAAGAGCCTTAATTGATTCTTCAACTTTAGGCACAAAATTTTTCATCTTGAGAGTTTCTACATCATGAGAAATTCTATCAATACTTCTAGACATATCATCAACTTTATTCAGCTTTTCTTCTATCGAAGCATTAAAAACCTTTGGAGAATTGATAAATTCTTTAATATTGTTCTCAAGATCGGAGGTGTTTCTATTATTATTATAAGTGGGACTGCCATAGGAATTACCATAATTATTAGAGGAATTACTAGGAGAAGGCCTGTCGGATTTTGGGTTCCACAAACCCTTGATAGGTTTGAACTCTGGGGTGCGTGCGGAGATCTCAACTTACTTAGCCTGCCTCCTCACGATCTTCCTAAGCCTAGTACATCGAGCTCAAGGGGACAGAGAGACACAGCAGTTTATCCTAGTTCGGGCCACCATGCGGTGTAATACCCTACTGCAGCGTTTTGGTGGATTGCCTCGAAGGGCTGAGGATGAACTAGTACACTGGATGAACTGGCCTAAGGAGGTGAGGTGTTCTTGAGCTCAAGAGAGCTGGTGAGGTGGTTGGATGAGAAGGGACCCGATCTGTTCATCTCCCTATTTAGTGGTGGCTAAGTCCTATTTATAGTGGCCTTGGTCCTCTTCCGAAATGTTGGCGGGAAGGGATCCCACAACGGCCAGATTCGAAGGGGGACAAGTAGTACATCTTATCCTGACTAAAGTGGTCTTCGCCAACGAAAAGCCTCTGGTCATGACACTGCGGTGGGCTCGGTGATGACCTCCGTCCTGCCGTGCTGGCGGTCTTGGTCTTGTTGCACTACAATGGAAACCTTTGGCTGATTCCTCGGGACTCCACACCTCCCGCTTTCCTCCATTGCACCAAAGGGGAAACTAGCGCTCTGCGCTCGCCTGGCGCCCACCTGGCCTTGGTCGTCACGGCTCATGTCAGCTGAGCCTCGTGACGTGCACCTTGCATAGAACTCTCCACTCCTTGGGAGTCAGCCTGAGGAAGCTGATCCCTTCGAGGTCTTGGCATCGTCCGCCTCGTGAGGCTTGGCCCCTCGCGAGGGTCTTGAGTTGTCGATGCTGAAGCTGGGCCATACTAGGCCGTCGATGGAGCCGTGCAGTGGGCCGCAGGCAGGCAAGTCTGGGTACCCCCGTATCTAGAACGCCGACAGTAGCCCCCGGGCCCAAGGCGCGCTCGGACCTGGCTTCTAGGCGAAGCCAAAGGGCAAGTGCGGAGCGCCACGGGCCCTAACCGCCTTCGGCCTTGAACGACGTGTGACGATTGATGGGACATTGGCGTCCACTTCCCATGCTGCCTTGAAATCCGCCAAGCCTGCTGGCCGCCCGCTGTCAGAGCAGCTCACCCTTGTAGATCGTCGCTCTTGGCCTTCATTTCTTCTCTTCACTAGTCCGTGACTCCTTGCACAGATCCGGTGCCAGTGCCACTCCCCCTTCCTGGCTTCATCCATTGCTCCGCAGCAGAGGAAGAAGAAAGGGAAGTCGTGCGCCTCGGCTGGACCCCCGCCGGTCTTGGAGACGGCCCTCGGGCGGTCAAGGTGGTCAATCAGAAAGGGCTAGACAAGGTCCGCCCTGCTCTCGCAGCCGATTCCAATGAGTGGAAAGCGGCAGCCGTTCGGCCTGCGTCTTGGCTTGCGGATTACATGAGCACCACCAAGATCCCCATCTATCTCCATGCTCTCTTCGTGGGTTTGATTCCCCTTCTCTCCTTTCTTCAATGCCATAATTTCGCACTACCAGATCCACCTGCTGCACCTGGATCCCCGCTCCATCCTCCTCCTCGCTGTCTTCGCCTTCCTTTGGGAGGCCATGATAGACATTGCTCCTTCTGTGGCCCTGTTTCACCATTTCTTCTTGCTCCGGATGGTCGACGCCCGCCAATGCTTGGGGTGCGTGACCTTTGAAGCTATGGTGGCGACTGCTGGCTCGGAGATTGACTTCGAGCTTTCGCCTGCCACGAAGGGGTTTCGGAAGTAGTGGTTGTTTGTTGATGTCGGTACGCGCAGCCCCCTGCTTATAACCCCTCGAGTGCCCGCCGCTCCCAGCACTGGCTGGGGGCATGTGAAGCTCGCTGACCGGTGTCTCGCCTGCGTCTGGAAGAAGTTGGCTTGGCTTCAGAAGCTATAGGTGACGGCGCCGATGGTGGTGAAGGAGTTCGTCCGGCAATGTGTTGCCCCGCTCCAGTAGCATTCTCGCCCGATGTGGGACCTTGTCGGCCCCGAGGACTCCATGAGGCTTCAGAAGCCGTCGCTGCCCTCCAAGACCCTGGGCAAGGTACTCAAGCTCCTGACGGGTGAATCCAAATCTGTTGATCTTCCAGGAAAGGCTGCCTCCTCTACCAATGCTCGAACAAGGTGGCCTTCGTGGGGCATATGCCCCTATTCGACGAGTGGGGGTTACTGATACGTCTCCAACGTATCTATAATTTTTGATTGTTCCATGCTATTATATTATCTGTTTTGGATGTTTAATGGGCTTTAATATACTCTTTTATATTATTTTTTGGACTAACCTATTAACCGGAGGCCCAGTGCCAGCTTCTATCTTTTTTTTGCCTATTTTAGTGTTTTACAGAAAAGGAATATCATACGGAGTCCAAAGGGAACGAAACCTTCGCGAGGATCTTTCTTGGACCAAAAGCAATCTAGAAGACTTGGAGTTGAAGTCAGAAACGCCACGATGAAGCCACGAGGCAGGAGGGCGCGCCCAGGGGGGTACGCCCGCCCCACCTTCGTGGGCCCATTGTAGCTTCATGGATGTACTTATTTCGTCTATATATACTCTTATACCCTAGAAACATCAGGGGGAGCTACGAAAACACTTTTCCACCACCGCAACCTTCTGTACCTATGAGATCCCATCTTGGGGCCTTTTTTGGTGATCTGCCGGAGGGGGAATCAATCACAAAGGGCTTCTACATCAACACCATTGCCTCTTCGATGAAGCGTGAGTAGTTTACCACAGACCTTCGGGTCCATAGTTATTAGCTAGATGGCTTCTTCTCTCTCTTTTCTTCTCAATACAAAGTTATCCTCGATGTTCTTGGATATCTATCCGATGTAATATTTTTTTGCGGTGTGTTTGCTGAGATCCGATGAATTGTGGATTTATGAACTTGATTATCTATGAATATTATTTGGTTTTTCTCTGAATTCTTATATGCATGATTTGATATCTTTGCAAGTCTCTTCCAATTATCAGTTTAGTTTGGCCTACTAGATTGATCTTTCTTGCAATGGGAGAAGTGCTTAGCTTTGGGTTCAATCTTGCGGTGTCCTTTACCAGTGATAGTAGGGGCAGCAAGGCACGTATTGTATTGTTGACATCGAGGATAAAAAGATGGGGTTTATATTATATTGCTTGAGTTTATCCCTTTACATCATGTCATCTTGCTTAAGGCGTTACTCCGTTCTTATGAACTTAATACTCTAGATGCATGCTGGATAGCGGTCGGTGTGTGGAGTAATAGTAGTAGATGCAAAATCGTTTCGGTCTACTTGACACGGACGTGATGCCTATGTTCATGATCATTGCCTTAGATGTCTTCATAATTATCCACTTTTCTATGAATTGCTCGGCAGTAATTTCTTCACCCACCGTAATACATGCTATCTTGAGAGAAGCCACTAGTGAAACCTATGGCCCCGGGTCTCTTTTCCATTATATTGAATCTATTAGTTTCCCATCAACTTGCCAATTTCTGTCGCCGTTCCTTTTTTGCAATTTTTACTTTCCAATCTATACAACAAAAATACCAAAAATATTTACTTTATTATCTCTATCAGATCTCACTTTTGTGATTGGCCGTGAAGGGATTGACAACCCCTTTATCGCATTGGTTGCAAGGTTCTTGATTGTTTGTGCAGGTATTAGGTGACTTGTGTGTTGTCTCCTACTGGATTGATACCTTGGTTCTCAAAACTAAGGGAAATACTTACGCTACTTTGCTGCATCACCCTTTCCTCTTCAAGGGAAAACCAACACATGCTCAAGAGGTAGTAGTTACGCTAGGAGGGCCTCGAGGCGCCTCGCGAGAATCCCATCCGTGTGGCTCCCCTGCTGCTCGACCCTACGATGCGTGCCCCAAGTGTGGAAGCGGGGAGGTGCACACCGCCAGCCGATGCTGAAGGGACCTTCGGAGATCTTGCACCACTGGGGGCTCCGGAGGTCGGGCCTCCTGAGACCCAGAAGAGGGCCACTATGGGGTCAGTGCAACCCGACGCTCCGGAGGCAGTGGCTCCTGAAGTTCGAGGCGATGGTTCCATGGTGGCTGCTCATGGTGGGGCGCCCACTAGTCGTTCCAGGGCTGCCGCCCAAGAAACCCCACCAAGTGCTTCTGCTCCGGAGGCCACCGCCCTGGGTGCCCCGCCGAGCGCTCCTCCTCCCGAGGACCGCCCTTCAAGGCCCGGTCGGCTCCGCCTGAATCTTGAATCGCTCCACAAGAGGAAGGGATCTCCGTGCCGCAGTGGCGGCTCCCGCCGTCCGCTGAAGCTGAGGAAATACATGGTTGTGGACGAGTAAGTACCTTCATTTGCAATTCCGTGCATGCCATGCTCTTTTCTGACCAGGGCCTCATAGGGTCCCTGTGACGGTGAAGCCTCAGGAAGGGCGCCCTTCCAAGGATCCTGGCTCGATCCCAGCACTCAGCCCCCTGCCGGAGCCACGTCATCCAGCCCCCTGCCGGAGGTAGACGAGACGTCACACGCCTCTTCGGCAGCTCCTGGTGCCAAAGAAGGGCTTGGCAGTGCGCTGGCGCTCACGCGCGAGTGCAGTGCTGTCTGCTTTGAGCTCTTCGGCGAGGCAATGCACGCGATGATCCGACTTGGTGGGGTGCTAGCCGACGTCGACACCAAGCTCAAGGCTGAGGACCGTCGACTGGCACACAAGTGGCGCCAGCTGAAGGTCACCATCAACCTCGGGAGGGTTCAGCATGATCAGGCCGACACGCTCGCGGAGGCCTCCCTCGCAACTTCTCACGAGGCTTGCGCCCGTGCCCTGGAGGAGGCCGAAGCCACCAACCGCCATCGCGAGGCGGCTGAGGAGTGAGAGCGGGAGCTCGTGTCTTCTAATGCTGCCTTGGAGCGGGAGATTGAGGAGCGGCGTGCCCTCCTGACCGCGTTGCCGAGCGAAGCGACTCTCGTAGGGGCGGAGCTTGTGAAGCGCGAAGATAACCTGGCGCTGGAGGTTGTGGAGCACAGCCTAGCGTTGGAGAGGTTGGAGGTGAGGGAGCGCCAGGCTGCTGCGGCCGAGGAAGCTGTCACCGCCCGAGAAGCCCAGGCCCAGCTGGAGGTGAAGGAGAGGGTGGCAAAGGCATGTGCGGACCTGGCTAAAGGGCACTGTCTAGACCTGGAGCTGCTCAGGGCCGAGCTTGAGGGCAGGACTGCCGCCCCTGAAGGCGAAGCTGCATTCTATGGAGCAGCGAGAGAACGCTGCCAGGGAGGCTCTGACTTCTACTAAATCCGCCTTGACCTCTGCTTGCGCCAAGTTATTCGCCCTTCAGCAGCAAGTCAAGGACACCATGTCCCTCATGGAAAGGGCTGTAAATGAAGTGAACCACCGCCTAACGCTGCAACACGAGCACGGCTCGATGCTCCACGATCTCCGAGCCAGAGCCAACCACACCTTGGACACCATCTGTGATGAGAGGACTCCTCATCCGCACGAGAACGACTATGCCAGCCACCTCAACTTCTTCATCGACATCGTGACCCGCCTGGAGGACCAGGCCACGAAGGCTCACAAGCTTGTTGAGGAGAGGAACCAGGGCCTCCTTGGGCGTGCGTTCTCGCGTGTCTTCAGCAACCTCCTCAGCCGCAACTCCCACTTTGACTTCGATGTTGTGCTAGCCTTCGTGCCCATGGCTACTCAGGACAAACTTGCCAGGTGGGTGGACGACCATGTGGATGCTCTGGTGAAAGAGTTTGCTTCTGAGGATGACATGGTCATGCGGGCGGCCGGAGCAGGTGACACAGGTGATGGTGACGAAGAGGGTGGCCGCGACGACTCGGGCAACTCGAGCGGCGTGGATGAAGGTGACGAAGAGGGTGCACCCAACTAGGCCCACAGTTCTTTTTGCCTTAACCTGTATGACAGAACTTGAGCACTTCCTTGTGAGAGCATTTTGAAAGGGCGAGCCCCTTGTGATGTATATATAATTATGAAATGCCTTTGAAGTAGCGCTCGCGGCGCGCCCCCATGAGTTCGCAACCTTAGGCAGGATGGTTGTTATGACTTATCTTTGGTTCCACGGGTCCTATGTGAGCCCTGATGCTGTAGCAATGCTTGTCCTCTCGAGGTGAGCCTGTCGTGGGCTCGTGAGGGCCTGGCACTCCCGAGGAGCCTGCTGACCTGTCCTGGAGTGCTTTGTGAGGGACCAACTCCCAGACCATGGCTAGGTGCGCGCGTGGTGGCCGCATCCTTGGTCCGCAGGGGGAAACCCCTACAAGCTAGCCCCGCTCAAGGGGCGCTTGGGAGGGGGGGAGAAGGCAAGAGCCCCACTCAAAAATGCAAAACCAGAAAATGAGAGATCAACACAAGACAAGAAAACACCCCCCATTTTTCTTTTGATAAACGCACGAGAGCCAAGTTCATTCAAAAAAGCCAGCAAAATGGGTACGAGAAGAGAGGCGAAAGCAAACAGCCGCGTCCGGCGCCTAGCTAGTCTTCAGGTCTTCTCACCAGCGCGGCGCTAAGTGCTTCCACTGGGCATGGACATAGTGAAGGAAATATGCCCTAGAGGCAATAATAAAGTTATTATTTATTTCCTTATATCATGATAAATGTTTATGATTCATGCTAGAATTGTATTAACCGGAAACATAATACATGTGTGAATACATAGACAAACAGATTGTCACTAGTATGCCTCTACTTGACTAGCTCGTTGATCAAAGATGGTTATGTTTCCTAGCCATAGACATGAATTGTCATTTGATTAACGGGATCACATCATTAGGAGAATGATGTGATTGACTTGACCCATTCCGTTAGCTTAGCACTTGATCGTTTAGTATGTTGTTGTTGCTTTCTTCATGACTTATACATGTTCCTATGACTATGAGATTATGCAACTCCCGTTTACCGGAGGAACACTTTGTGTGCTACCAAACGTCACAATGTAACTGGGTGATTATAAAGGTGCTCTACAGGTGTCTCCGAAGGTACATGTTGGATTGGCGTATTTTAAGATTAGGATTTGTCACTCCGATTGTCGGAGAGGTATCTCTGGGCCCTCTCGGTAATACACATCACTTAAGCCTTGCAAGCATTGCAATTAATGAGTTAGTTGCAGGATGATGTATTACGAAACGGGTAAAGAGACTTGCCGGTAATGAGATTGAACTAGGTATTGACATACTCACGATCAAATCTCGGGCAAGTAACATACCGATGACAAAGGGAACAATGTATGTTGTTATGCGGTCTGACCGATAAAGATCTTCGTAGAATATGCGGGAGCCAATATGAGCATCCAGGTTCCGCTATTGGTTATTGACCGGAGACGTGTCTCGGTCATGTCTACATAGTTCTCGAACCCGTAGGGTCCGCATGCTTAACGTTACGATGATAGTTATATTATGAGTTTATATGTTTTGATGTAACAAAGGTTGTTCTGAGTCCCAGATGTGATCAAGGACATGACGAGGAGTCTCGAAATGGTTGAGACATAAAGATTGATATATTGGAAGCCTATGTTTGGATATCGGAAGTGTTCCGGGTGAAATCGGGATTTTACCGGAGTACCGGGAGGTTACCGGAACCCCCTGGGAGGTTAATGTGCCTTAGTGGGCCTTTACAGAGAAGAGGAGAGGCGGCCAGGGCTGGGCCACACGCCCCTCCCCCCTAGTCCGAATAGGACGAGGAGAGGGGGCGGCGCTCCCCCCTTCCTTCCTCTCTCCCTCCTCTTTCCCCCTCCCAAGTCCTAATCCAACTAGGAAAGGGGAAGAGTCCTACTCCCGGTGGGAGTGGGACTCCTCCCGGCGCACCTCTCCCCTTGGCCGGCCGCACCGCCCATTGCTCCTTTATATATAGGGGCAGGGGGGCACCCTAGACACAACAATTAATCATTGATCTCTTAGCCGTGTGCGGTGCCCCCTCCACCATAGTCCACCTCGATAATATTGTAGCGGTGCTTAGGCGAAGCCATGCGTCGGTAGAAAATCAACATCGTCACCACACCGTCGTGCTGACGAAACTCTCCCTCAACACTCGGCTGGATCGGAGTTCGAGGGACATCATCGGGCTGAACGTGTGCTGAACTCGGAGGTGCCGTACGTTCGGTACTTGATCGGTCGGATCGTGAAGACGTACGACTACATCAACCGCGTTGTGCTAATGCTTCCGCTTACGGTCTACGAGGGTACATAGACAACACTCTCCCCTCTCGTTTCTATGCAACACCATGATCTTGTGTGTGCGTAGGAATTTTTTTTGAAATTACTACGTTCCCCAACAGTGGCATCCGAGCCTAAGTTTTATGCGTTGATGTTATATGCACGAGTAGAACACAAGTGAGTTGTGGGCTATACAAGTCATACTGCTTACCAGCATGTCATACTTTGGTTCGCCGGTATTCTTGGATGAAGCGGCTCGGACAGACATTACGCGTACGCTTACGCGAGACTGGTTCTACCGACGTGCATTGCACACAGGTGGCTGGCGGGTGTCAGTTTCTCCAACTTTAGTTGACCGAGTGTGGCTACGCCCGGTCCTTGAGAAGGTTAAAACAGCACTAACTTGACGAACTATCGTTGTGGTTTTGATGCGTAGGTAAGAAAGGTTCTTGCTCAGCCCGTAGCAGCCACGTAAAACTTGCAACAACAAAGTAGAGGACGTCTAATTTGTGTTTGCAGGGCATGTTGTGATGTGATATGGTCAAGACGTGATGAGATATAAGTTGTTGTATGAGATGATCATGTTTTGTTGAAGTTATCGGCAACTGGCAGAAGCCCTATGGTTGTCTCTTTGTTGCATAAGATGCAAGCACCAAATAATTGCTTTACTTTATCGATATGCGATAGCAATAGTTGCAAGAGCAATAGTTGGTGAGACGACCATATGATGGCATATTGATATAGATCAAGATGATGGAGATCATGGTGTCATGCCGGTGACGATGGAGATCATGACGATGCTTTGAAGATGGAGATCAAAGGCACAAGATGATAATGGCCATATCATGTCACATATTTGGATTGCATATGATGTTTATCTTTTATACATCTTATTTTGCTTCGTTCGGCGGTAGCTTTACAAGATGATCTCTCACTAAATTTCAAGATAAAAGTGTTCTCCCTGAGTATGCACCGTTGCCAAATTTCGTCATGCCCAGACACCAGGTGATGATCGGGTGTGATAATCTCTACATCCATCTACAATGGGTGCAAGCCAGTTTTGCACACGCAGAATACTCAGGTTAAACTTGACGAGCCTAGCATATGCAGATATGGCCTCGGAACACTGAGACCGTAAGGTCGAGCGTGAATCATATAGTAGATATGATCAACATAGTGATGTTCACCATTGAAAACTACTCCATTTCACGTGATGATCGGTTATGGTTTAATTGATTTGGATCACATGATCACTTAGAGGATTAGAGAGATGTCTTTCTAAGTGGGAGTTCTTAAGTAATATGATTAATTGAACTTTAATTTATCATGAACTTAGTCATGGTAGTATTTTGCAAATTATGTTGTAGATCAATAGCCCGCATTATAGCTTCCCTATGTTTGTTTATATGTTCCTAGAGAAAAACTATGTTGAAAAATGTTAGTAGCAATGATGCAGACTTGGTCTGTGATCTGAGGTTTATCCTCATTGTTGCACAGAAGAATTATGTCCTTGATGCACCGCTAGGTGACAGACCTATTGCAGGAGCAGAAGCAGACGTTATGAACGTTTGGCTAGCTCAATATGATGACTACTTGATAGTTTTGTGCACCATGCTTTATGGCTTAGAACCGGGACTACAAAAACGTTTTTGAAACGTCACGGAACATATGAGATGTTCCATGAGATGAAATTGGTATTTCAGACTCATGCCCGTGTCAAGAGGTATGAGACCTCTGACAAATACTTCGCCTAAAAAGATGGAGAAGAATTGCTCAACTAGTAAGCAAGTGCTTAGATTGTCTGAGTACTACAATCACTTGGATCAAGTGGGAGTTAATCTTCCAGATAAGAGTGATTGACAGAGTTCTCTAGTCACCATCACTAAGTTACTAGAAGTTTGTGATGATCTATAGTATGCAAGGGATGACAAAAACGATTCCCGAGCTCTTCGTGATGCTGAAATCAACGAAGGTAGAAATCAATAAAAAACATCAAGCGTTGATGATTAAGCAAGATCACTAGTTTCAAGAAAAGGGCAAAGGGAAAGAAAGGGAACTTCAAGCAGAATGGCAAGCAAGTTGTCACTCCCGTGAAGGAGCCCAAAGCTGGACCAAAGCCTGAAACTGACTGCTTCTACTGCAAAAGAAATGGTCACTAGAAGCGGAAATACCCTGAATATTTGGTGGATAATAAGGATGGCAAAGTGAACAAGGGTAAATTTGATATACATGTTATTGATGTGTACCTTACTAGTGTTTATAGTAGCTCCTGAGTATTTGATACTTGTTCGGTTGCTAATATTAGTAACTCGAAACATGAGTTACAGAATAAACAGAGACTAGTTGAGGGTGTAGTGACGATGTTTGTTGGAAGTGGTTCCAAGATTGATATGATCATCATCGCACACTCCCTATACTTACGGGATTAGTGTTGAAACCTAAATAAATGTTATTTGGCGTTTGCGTTGAGCATGAATATGATTTGATCATGTTTATTGCAATACGGTTATTCATTTAAAGTCAGAGAATAATTGTTGTTCTGTTTATATGAATAAAACCTTGAATGGTCATACACCCAATGAAAATAGTTTGTTGGATCTTGATCATAGTGATACACATATTCATAATATTGATGCCAAAAGATGCAAAGTTGATAATGATAGTGCAACTTATTTGTGGCACTGCCGTTTGGGTCATATCGGTGTAAAGCGCATGAAGAAACTCCATATAAATGGACTTTTGGAATCACTTGATTATGAATCATTTGATGCTTGCGAACCGTGCCTTATGGGAAAGATGACTAAAACTCCGTTCTCCGGAACAATGGTACGAGCTACTAACTTATTGGAAATAATACATACCGATGTATGCGATCCAATGAGTGTTGATGCTCGTGGCAAGTATCGTTATTTTACGACCTTCACAGATGATTTGAGTAGATATGGGTATATCTACTTAATGAAACACAAGTCTGAAACATTTGAAATGTTCAAAGAAATTTAGAGTGAAGTGAAGAATCATCGTAACAAGAAAATAAAGTTTCTACGATCTGATCGTGGAGAAGAATATTTAAGTTACAAGTTTGGCCATCATATAAAACAATGTGGAATAGTTTCACAGCTCACGCCACATGGAACACCACAACGTTATGGTGTGTCCGAACGTCGTAACCGCACTTTATTGGATATGGTACGATCTATGATGTATCTTACTGATTTAACAATATTGTTTTGGGGTTATGCATTAGAGACAGTTGCATTCACTTTAAATAGGGCACCATCGAAATCCTTTGAGACGACGGCTTATGAACTGTGGTTTGGCAAGAAACCAAAGTTGTCGTTTCTTAAAGTTTGGGTCTGTGATGCTTATGTGAAAAAGTTTCAACCTTATAAGCTCGAACCTAAATCGGAGAAGTGCGTCTTCATAGAATACCCAAAGGAAACTGTTGGGTACACCTTCTATCACAGATCCGAAGGCAAGATATTCGTTGCTAAGATGGATCCTTTCTAGAGAAGGAGTTTCTCTCGAAAGAAGTGAGTGGGAGGAAAGTAGAACTTGATAAGGTAATTGTACCTTCTCCCTTATTGGAAAGTAGTTCATCACAGAAATCAGTTCCAGTGATTCCTACACCAATTAGTAAGGAATTTAATGATGATGATCATGAAACTTCAGATCAAGTTGCTACCGAACCTCGTAGGTCTTCCAGAGCAAGATCCGGACCAGAGTGGTATGGTAATCCTGTTCTGGAAGTCATGTTACTAGACCATGATGAACCTACGAACTATGAGGAAGCGATGATGAGCCCGGATTCCACGAAATGGCTAGAGGCCACGAAATCTGAGATGGGATCCATGTATGAGAACAAAGTGTGGACTTTGGTGGACTTGCCCGATGATCGGTAAGCCATATTAAATAAATGGATCTTCAAGAGGAAGACGGACACTGATAGTAGTGTTACTATATACAAAGCTCGACTTGTTGCGAAAGGTTTTCGACAAGTTCAAGATGTTGAATACGATGAGATTTTCTCACTCGTAACGATGCTTAAGTCTATCCGAATCATGTTAGCAATTGCCACATTTTATGAAATCTGGCAAATAGATATCAAAACTGCATTCCTTAAATGGATATTTCTGGAAGAAGAGTTGTATATGATGCAACCAGAAGTTTTTGTTGATCCGAAAGGTGCTAACTAAATGTGCAAGCTCCAGCGATCCATCAATGGACTGGTGCAAGCATCTCGGAGTTGGAATGTACGCTTTGATGAGTTGATCAAAGCATATGGTTTTATACATACTTTTGGAAAGGCCTGTATTTACAAGAAAGTGAGTGGGAGCACTACAGCCTTTCTGATAAGTATATGTGTATGACATATTGTTGATCGGAAATGATGTAGAATTTTCTGGAAAGCATAAAGGAGTGTTTGAAAGGAGTTTTTCAAAGAAAAACCTCAGTTAAGCTTCTTACACATTGATCATCAAGATCTATAGAGATAGATCAAGACACTTGATAAGAATTTTCAATGAGTACATACCTTGATAAGTTTTTGAATTAGTTCAAAATGGAACAGTCAAAGAAAGAGTTCTTGCCTGTAATGCAAAGGTGTGAAGTTGAGTAAGACTCAAAACCCGACCATGGCAGAAAAAAGAAAGAGAATGAAAAGTCATTCCCTATGCCTCAGTCATAGGTTCTATTAAATATGCTATATTGTGTACCAGAGCTATTGTATACCTTGCTCTGAGTTTGGCAAAGGAATACAATTTTGATCTAAGAGTAGATCACTGGACAGCGGTCAAGAATATCCTTAGTGAGGACTAAGGAGATATTTCTCGATTATGGAGGTGATAAAAGAGTTCGTCGTAAAGAGTTACATCGATACAAGCTTTTACACCGATCTAGATGACTCTAAGTCTCAATCTAGATACATATTGAAAGTGGGAGCAATTAGCTAGAGTAGTTCCATGCAGAGCATTGTAGACATAGAATATTTGCAAAATACATACGGCTTTGAATGTGACAGACCCGTTGACTAAACTTCTCTCACGAGCAAAACATGATCATACCTTAGTACTCTTTGGGTGTTAATCACATAGCGATGTGAACTAGATTATTGACTCTAGTAAACCCTTTAGGTGTTGATCACATGATGATGTGAACTATGGGTATTAATCACATACAAATGTGAATATTGGTGTTAAATCACATGGCGATGTGAACTAAATTATTGACTCTAGTGCAAGTGGGAGACTGAAGGAAATATGCCCTAGAGGCAATAATAAAGTTATTATTTATTTTCTTATATCATGATAAATGTTTATTATTCATGCTAGAATTGTATTAACCGGAAACATAATACATGTGTGAATACATAAACAAACAGATTGTCACTAGTATGCCTCTACTTGACTAGCTCATTGATCAAATATGGTTATGTTTGTTGGAAATATGCCCTAGAGGCAATAATAAAAGTATTATTATATTTCATTGTTCATGATAATTGTCTTTTATTCATGCTATAACTGTATTATCCGGAAATCGTAATACACGTGTGAATACTTAGACCACACTATGTCCCTGGTAAGCCTCTAGTTGACCAGCTCGTTGTGATCAACAGATAGTCATGGTTTCCTGACTATGGACATTGGATGTCGTTGATAACGGGATCACATCATTAGGAGAATGATGTGATGGACAAGACCCAATCCTAAGCATAGCATAAAAGATCGTGTAGTTCGTTTTGCTAGAGCTTTGCAAGTGTCAAGTATCTCTTCCTTCGACCATGAGATCGTGTAACTCCCGGATACCGTAAGAGTGCCTTGGGTGTATCAAACGTCACAATGTAACTGGGTGACTATAAAGGTGCATTACAGGTATCTCCAAAAGTAGCTGTTGGGTTGACACGGATCGAGACTGGGATTTGTCACTCCGTATGAAGGAGAGGTATCTCTGGGCCCACTCGGTAATGCATCATCATATTGAGCTCAATGTGACCAAGGTGTTGGACACGGGATCATGCATTACGGTACGAGTACAGTGACTTGCCGGTAACGAGACTGAACAAGGTATTGGGATACCGACGATCGAGTCTCGAGCAAGTAACGTACCGATTGACAAAGGGAATTGCATACAGGGTTTGATCGAATCCTCGACATAGTGGTTCATCCGATGACAACATCGAGGAGCATGTGGGAGCCATCATGGGTATCCAGATCCTGCTGATGGTTATTGACTGAGAGCGTCTCGGTCATGTCTACATGTCTCCCGAACCCGTAGGGTCTACACACTTAAGGTTCGGTGACGCTAGGGTTATGAAGATATGGATATGCAGAAACCCGAATGTTGTTCGGAGTCCCGGATGAGATCCCGGACGTCACGAGGAGTTCCGGAATGGTCCGGAGGTAAAGAATTATATATAGGAAGTGCTATTTCGGGCATCGGGACAAGTTTCGGGGTTATCGGTATTGTACCGGGACCACCGGAAGGGTCCCGGGTGTCCACCGGGTGGGGCCACCTGTCCCGGGGGGCCACATGGGCTGTAGGGGGTGCGCCTTGGCCATCATGGGCCAAGGGCACCAGCCCCTATAGGCCCATGCACCTAGGGTTTCCCCCTAGGAGGAGTCCTAGTGGTGGAAGGCACCCCTAGGTGCCTTGGGGGGGGAGGGAAACCTCCCCTAGGCCGCCGCCCCCCTAGTAGATCTCATCTACTAGGGCCGGCGCCCCCCCTGGCACCCCTATATATAGTGGGGGAGAGGAGGGACTTCATACACCAGCCCCTGGCGCCTCCACCTCCCCCCGTTACGTCTCTCCCTCGTAGTCTCGGCGAAGCCCTGCTGCTGTGACGCCCTGCATCCACCACCACGCCGTCGTGCTGCTGGATCTTCATCAACCTCTCCTTCCCCCTTGCTGGATCAAGAAGGAGGAGACGTCTCCCGTCCCGTACGTGTGTTGAACGCGGAGGTGCCGTCCGTTCGGCGCTGGTCATCGGTGATTTGGATCACGTCGAGTACGACTACATCATCACCTTGCAAGCTTCCGCACGCGATCTACAAGTGGTATGTAGATGCAAACTCTCTCCCTAGACTCGTTGCTTAGATGAACTCATAGATGGATCTTGGTGAAACCGTAGGAAAATTTTTAATTTTCTGCAACGGTCCCCAACAGTGGTATCAGAGCCAGGTTTATGCGTAGTTCTCTTTGCACGAGTAGAACACAACTTTGTTGTGGGCGTGGATTTTGTCATCTTACTTGCCTCTACTAGTCTTTTCTTGCTCAACGGTATTGTGGGATGAAGCGGCCCGGACCAACCTTACACGTACACTTACGTGAGACCGGTTCCACCGACTGACATGCACAAGTTGCATAAGGTGGCTGGCGGGTGTCTGTCTCTCCCACCTTAGTTGGAGCGGAATCGATGAACAGGGCCCTTATGAAGGGTAAATAGAAGTTAACAAAATCACGTTGTGGTGATTCGTAGGTAAGAAAACGTTCTTGCTAGAACCCAATTGCAGCCACGTAAAAGATGCAACAACAATTAGAGGACGTCTAACTTGTTTTTGCAGCGATTGATCATGTGATGTGATATGGCCAGAAGTTGTGATGAATAATGAATTGTGATGTATGAGATCATGTTCTTTGTAATAGGATTCACGACTTGCATGTCGATGAGTATGACAACCGGCAGGAGCCATAGGAGTTGTCTTTATTTTTTGTATGACCTGCGTGTCATTGAATAACGCCATGTAAACTACTTTACTTTATTGCTAAACGTTAGTCATAGAAGTAGAAGTAGTCATTGGCGTGACAACTTCATGAAGACACGATGATGGAGATCATGATGATGGAGATCATGGTGTCAAGCCGGTGACAAGATGATCATGGAGCCCCGAAGATGAAGATCAATGGAGCTATATGATATTGGCCATATCATGTCACAACTATATAATTGCATGTGATGTTTATTATGTTTATGCATCTTGTTTACTTAGGACGACGGTAGTAAATAAGATGATCTCTTACAAAAATTTCAAGAAGTGTTCTCCCCTAACTGTGCACCGTTGCTACAGTTCGTCGTTTCTAAGCACCACGTGATGATCGGGTGTGATGGATTCTTACGTTCACATACAACGGGTGTAAGACAGTTTTACACAGCGAAAACACTTAGGGTTAACTTGACGAGCCTAGCATGTGCAGACATGGCCTCGGAACACGGCGACCGAAAGGTCGAACACGAGTCGTATGGAAGATACGATCAACATGAAAATGTTCACCCACGATGACTAAGTCCGTCTCACGTGATGATCGGACACGGGCTAGTCGACTCGGATCGTGTAACACTTAGATGACTAAAGGGATGTCTAATCTAAGTGGGAGTTCATAATTTGATTAGAACTTTATTATCATGAACTTAGTCTAAAACCTTTGCAAATATGTCTTGTAGATCAATGGCCAACGCTAATGTCAACATGAACTTCAACGCGTTCCTAGAGAAAACCAAGCTGAAAGATGATGGCAGCAACTATACGGACTGGGTCCGGAACCTGAGGATCATCCTCATAGCTGCCAGGAAACAATATGTCCTAGAAGGACCGCTAGGTGACGCTCCCGTCCCAGAGAACCAAGACATTATGAATGCTTGGCAGTCTCGCGCTGATGATTACTCCCTTGTTCAGTGCGGCATGCTTTACAGCTTAGAACCGGGGCTCCAAAACCGTTTTGAGCATCACGGAGCATATGAGATGTTCGAAGAGCTGAAACTAGTTTTTCAAGCTCATGCCCGGGTCGAGAGATATGATGTCTCCGACAAGTTCTACAGTTGTAAGATGGAGGAGAACAGTTCTGTCAGTGAGCACATCCTGAAGATGTCTGGGTTGCACAACCGTATGACCCAGCTGAACATTAACCTCCCAGATGAGGCGGTCATTGACAGAATCCTCCAGTCGCTCCCACCAAGCTACAAGAGCTTTGTGATGAACTACAACATGCAGGGAATGGAAAAGACCATTCCTGAAGTGTTCTCGATGCTGACGTCAGCAGAGGCTGAAATCAAGAAAGAACATCAAGTGTTGATTGTCAATAAGACCACTAAGTTCAAGAAGGGCAAGGGTAAGAAGAACTTCAAGAAGGACGGCAAAGATGTTGCCGCGCCTGGTAAGCCAGTTACCGGGAAGAAGTCAAAGAATGGACCCAAGCCTGAGACTGAGTGCTTTTATTGCAAGGGGAAGGGTCACTGGAAGCGGAACTGCCCCAAATACTTAGCGGATAAGAAGGCCGGCAACACCAAAGGTATATTTGATATACATGTGATTAATGTGTACCTTACCAGTAATCGTAGTAACTCCTGGGTATTTGATACCGGTGCCGTTGCTCATATTTGTAACTCACAGCAGGAGCTGCGGAATAAACGGAGACTGGCAAAGGACGAGGTGACGATGCGCGTCGGGAATGGTTCCAGAGTCGATGTGATCGCCGTCGGCACGCTGCCTCTACATTTACCTACGGGATTAGTTTTGAACCTTAATAATTGTTATTTAGTGCCAAGTTTGAGCATGAACATTGTATCAGGATCTCGTTTAATACGAGATGGCTACTCATTTAAGTCTGAGAATAATGGTTGTTCGATTTATATGAGAGATATGTTTTATGGTCATGCTCCAATGGTCAATGGTTTATTCTTAATGAATCTCGAGCGTAATATTACACATGTTCATAGTGTAGATGCCAAAAGATTTAAAGTTGATAACGATAGTCCCACATACTTGTGGCACTGCCGCCTTGGTCACATTGGTGTCAAGCGCATGAAGAAGCTCCATGCCGATGGACTTTTAGAGTCTCTTGATTATGAATCGTTTGACCCGTGCGAACCATGCCTCTTGGGCAAAATGACAAAGACTCCGTTCTCCGGAACAATGGAGCGAGCAACCAACTTGTTGGAAATCATACATACCGATGTGTGCGGTCCAATGAGCGTTGAGGCTCGTGGAGGATATCGTTATGTTCTCACTCTCACAGATGACTTGAGTAGATATGGGTATGTCTACTTAATGAAACACAAGTCTGAGACCTTTGAAAAGTTCAAGGAATTTCAGAATGAGGTGGAGAATCAACGTGACCGAAAGATAAAATTCTTACGATCAGATCGTGGAGGAGAATACTTAAGTCACGAATTTGGTACACACTTAAAGAAATGTGGAATCGTTTCACAGCTCACGCCGCCTGGAACACCTCAGCGAAACGGTGTGTCCGAACATCGTAATCGCACTCTATTGGATATGGTGCGGTCTATGATGTCTCTTACCGATTTACCGCTATCATTTTGGGGATACGCTCTAGAGACAGCTACATTCACTTTAAATAGGGCACCGTCTAAATCCGTTGAGACGACACCGTATGAATTATGGTTTGGAAAGAAACCTAAGCTGTCGTTTCTAAAAGTTTGGGGATGCGAAGCTTATGTCAAGAAACTTCAACCAGAAAAGCTCGAACCCAAGTCGGAAAAATGCGTATTCATAGGATACCCTAAGGAAACTGTAGGGTATACCTTCTACTCAAGATCCGAAGGCAAGATCTTTGTTGCCAAGAACGGATGCTTTCTGGAAAAAGAGTTTCTCTCGAAAGAAGTAAGTGGGAGGAAAGTAGAACTCGATGAAGTACTACCTCTTGAGTGGGATAGTGACGCAGCACAGGAAACCGTTCCTGTGATGCCCACACCAACTGAAGAGGAAAACCATGATAATGATCAAGGTACTTCGGATCAAGTTACTGCTGAACTTCGTAGGTCCACAAGGACACGTTCCGCACCAGAGTGGTACGGCAACCCTGTCCTAGAAATCATGTTGTTAGACAACAATGAACCTTCGAACTATGAAGAAGCAATGGCGGGCCCGGATTCCAACAAATGGCTTGAAGCCATGAAATCCGAGATAGAATCCATGTATGAAAACAAAGTATGGACTTTGACAGACTTGCCCGATGATCGGCGAGCGATAGAAAACAAATGGATCTTTAAGAAGAAGACGGATGCGGATCGTAATGTTACCATCTATAAAGCTCGACTTGTCGCTAAGGGTTATCGACAGGTTCAAGGGATTGACTACGACGAGACATTCTCTCCCGTAGCGAAGCTAAAGTCCGTCCGAATCATGTTAGCAATTGTCGCATACTATGATTATGAGATATGGCAGATGGACGTCAAAACAGCATTCCTTAACGGGCATCTTAAGGAAGAACTATATATGATGCAGCCGGAAGGTTTTGTCGATCCTCGGAACGCTAACAAAGTATGCAAGCTCCAGCGATCCATTTATGGACTGGTGCAAGCATCTCGGAGTTGGAACATTCACTTTGATGAGATGATCAAAGCGTTTGGGTTTATGCAGACTTATGGAGAAGCCTGCGTTTACAAGAAAGTGAGTGGGAGCTCTGTAGCATTTCTCATATTATATGTAGATGACATACTACTGATGGGAAATAATATAGAATTTCTGGACAGCATTAAGGCCTACTTGAATAAGTGTTTTTCAATGAAGGACCTTGGAGAAGCTGCTTATATATTAGGCATCAAGATCTATAGAGATAGATCGAGACGCCTCATAGGTCTTTCACAAAGCACATACCTTGATAAAACTTTGAAGAGATTCACAATGGATCAGTCCAAGAAGGGGTTCTTGCCTATGTTACAAGGTATGAGACTGAGCTCAGCTCAGTCACCGACCACGGCAAAAGATAAAGAAGAGATGAGTGTCATCCCCTATGCTTGAGCCATAGGATCTATTATGTATGCCATGCTGTGTACCAGACCCGATGTAAACCTTGCCGTAAGTTTGGTAGCAAGATACCAAAGTAATCCCGGCAAGGAACACTGGACAGCGGTCAAGAATATCCTGAAGTACCTGAAAAGGACAAAGGACATGTTTCTCGTTTATGGAGGAGACGAAGAGCTCGTCGTAAAGGGTTACGTCGACGCTAGCTTCGACTCAGATCTGGATGACTCTAAGTCACAAACCGGATACGTGTATATGTTGAATGGTGGAGCAGTAAGCTGGTGCAGCTGCAAGCAGAGCGTCGTGGCGGGATCTACGTGTGAAGCGGAGTACATGGCAGCCTCGGAGGCAGCACATGAAGCGATTTGGGTGAAGGAGTTCATCACCGACCTAGGAGTCATACCCAATGCGTCGGGGCCGATCAAACTCTTCTCTGACAACACTGGAGCTATTGCCCTCGCAAAGGAGCCCAGGTTTCACAAGAAGACCAGGCACATCAAGCGTCGTTTCAACTCCATCCGTGAAAATGTTCAAGATGGAGACATAGAGATTTGCAAAGTGCACACGGATCTGAATGTCGCAGATCCGCTGACTAAACCTCTCTCGCGTGCAAAACATGATCAACACCAGAACTCTATGGGTGTTCGATTCATCACAATGTAACTAGATTGGTGACTCTAGTGCAAGTGGGAGACTGTTGGAAATATGCCCTAGAGGCAATAATAAAAGTATTATTATATTTCATTGTTCATGATAATTGTCTTTTATTCATGCTATAACTGTATTATCCGGAAATCGTAATACACGTGTGAATACTTAGACCACACTATGTCCCTGGTAAGCCTCTAGTTGACCAGCTCGTCGTGATCAACAGATAGTCATGGTTTCCTGACTATGGACATTGGATGTCGTTGATAACGGGATCACATCATTAGGAGAATGATGTGATGGACAAGACCCAATCCTAAGCATAGCATAAAAGATCGTGTAGTTCGTTTTGCTAGAGCTTTGCAAGTGTCAAGTATCTCTTCCTTCGACCATGAGATCGTGTAACTCCTGGATACCGTAAGAGTGCCTTGGGTGTATCAAACGTCACAACGTAACTGGGTGACTATAAAGGTGCATTACAGGTATCTCCGAAAGTAGCTGTTGGGTTGACACGGATCGAGACTGGGATTTGTCACTCCGTATGACGGAGAGGTATCTCTGGGCCCACTCGGTAATGCATCATCATATTGAGCTCAATGTGACCAAGGTGTTGGACACGGGATCATGCATTACGGTACGAGTAAAGTGACTTGCCGGTAACGAGACTGAACAAGGTATTGGGATACCGACGATCGAGTCTCGAGCAAGTAACGTACCGATTGACAAAGGGAATTGCATACAGGGTTTGATCGAATCCTCGACATAGTGGTTCATCCGATGACAACATCGAGGAGCATGTGGGAGCCATCATGGGTATCCAGATCCCGCTGATGGTTATTGACTGAGAGCGTCTCGGTCATGTCTACATGTCTCCCGAACCCGTAGGGTCTACACACTTAAGGTTCGGTGACGCTAGGGTTATGAAGATATGGATATGCAGAAACCCGAATGTTGTTCGGAGTCCCGGATGAGATCCCGGACGTCACGAGGAGTTCCGGAATGGTCCGGAGGTAAAGAATTATATATAGGAAGTGCTATTTCGGGCATTGGGACAAGTTTCGGGGTTATCGGTATTGTACTGGGACCACCGGAAGGGTCCCGGGGGTCCACCGGGTGGGGCCACCTGTCCCGGGGGGCCACATGGGCTGTAGGGGGTGCGCCTTGGCCATCATGGGCCAAGGGCACCAGCCCCTATAGGCCCATGCGCCTAGGGTTTCCCCCTAGGAGGAGTCCTAGTGGTGGAAGGCACCCCTAGGTGCCTTGGGGGGGAGGGAAACCTCCCCTAGGCCTCCGCCCCCCCTAGTAGATCTCATCTACTAGGGCCGGCGCCCCCCCTGGCACCCCTATATATAGTGGGGGAGAGGAGGGACTTCATACACCAGCCCCTGGCGCCTCCACCTCCCCCCGTTACGTCTCTCCCTCGTAGTCTCGGCGAAGCCCTGCTGCTGTGACGCCCTGCATCCACCACCACGCCGTCGTGCTGCTGGATCTTCATCAACCTCTCCTTCCCCCTTGCTGGATCAAGAAGGAGGAGACGTCTCCCGTCCCGTACGTGTGTTGAACGCGGAGGTGCCGTCCGTTCGGCGCTGGTCATCGGTGATTTGGATCACGTCGAGTACGACTACATCATCACCTTGCAAGCTTCCGCACGCGATCTACAAGTGGTATGTAGATGCAAACTCTCTCCCTAGACTCATTTCTTAGATGAACTCATAGATGGATCTTGGTGAAACCGTAGGAAAATTTTTAATTTTCTGCAACGTTCCCCAACAATGTTTCCTAGCCATAGACATGAATTGTCATTTGATTAACGGGATCACATCATTAGGAGAATGATTTGATTGACTTGACCCATTCCGTTAGCTTAGCACTTGATCGTTTAGTATGTTGCTGTTGCTTTCTTCATGACTTATACATGTTCCTATGACTATGCGATTATGCAACTCCCGTTTACCGGAGGAATACTTTGTGTGCTACCAAACGTCACAACGTAACTGGGTGATTATAAAGGTGCTCTACAGGTGTCTCCGAAGGTACATGTTGGATTGGCGTATTTTGAGATTAGGATTTGTCACTCCGATAGTCGGAGAGGTATATCTGGGCCCTCTTGGTAATACACATCACTTAAGCCTTGCAAGCATTGCAACTAATGAGTTAGTTGCGGGATGATGTATTACGAAACGAGTAAAGAGACTTGCCGGTAACGAGATTGAACTAGGTATTGACATACCGACGATCGAATCTCGGGCAAGTAACATACCAATGACAAAGGGAACAACGTATGTTGTTATGCGGTTTGACCGATAAAGATCTTCGTAGAATATGTGGGAGCCAATATGAGCATCCAGGTTCCGCTATTGGTTATTGACCGGAGACGTGTCTCGGTCATGTCTACATAGTTCTCGAACCCGTAGGGTCCGCACGCTTAATGTTATGATGACAGTTATATTATGAGTTTATATGTTTTGATGTACCGAAGGTTGTTCGGAGTCCCGGATGTGATCACGGACATGACGAGGAGTCTCTAAATGGTCGGGACATAAATATTGATATATTGGAAGCCTATGTTTGGATATCGGAAGTGTTCCGGGCGAAATCGGGATTTTATCGGTGTACTGGGAGGTTACCGGAATCCCTCGGGAGGTTAATGGGCCTTAGTGGGCCTTTACGGAGAAGAGGAGAGGCGGCAAGGCCTGGGCCACGCGCCCCTCCCCCCTAGTCCGAATAGGACAAGGAGAGGGGGCGGCGCCCCCCCCTCCCCTACCTTCCTCTCTCCCTCCTCTTTCCCCCTCCCAAGTCCTAATCCAACTAGGAAAGTGGGAGAGTCCTACCCCGGTGGGAGTAGGACTCCTCCCGGCGCGCCTCTCCCCTTGGCCGGCCGCACCCCCCTTGCTCCTTTATATACGGGGGCAGGGAGCACCCTAGACACAACAATTGATCATTGATCTCTTAGCCGTGTGCGGTGCCCCCCTCCACCATAGTCCACCTCGATAATACTGTAGTGGTGCTTAGGCGAAGCCATGCGTCAGTAGAACATCAACATCGTCACCACGCCGTCGTGCTGACGAAACTCCCCATCAACACTCGGCTGGATCGGAGTTCGAGGGACGTCCTCGGGCTGAACATGTGCTGAACTCGGAGGTGTCGTATGTTCGGTACTTGATCGGTCGGATCGTGAACACGTACGACTACGTCAACCGTGTTGTGCTATCTCTTCCACTTACGGTCTACGAGGGTACGTAGACAACACTCTCCCCTCTCGTTGCTATGCATCACCATGATCTTGCGTGTGCGTAGGAATGTTTTTGAAATTACTATGTTCCCCAACACATAGTCATTGGGGGACAGTGTCGACAGCCAGCGCGGAGCATGGTGCTTCCACTTGGATGTGGGTGGGATCCCCCGTGAGGCCCCAGGGTGGCACTGAAGAGACTCCGGGGCGTGTACAACCCCACTCATTATTACGTGAGAATGCCAAAAGCGGAGACCTTCACAGGTCGGAGCTTTGCTTCATGTCGCCCGACGAGGACCCCACCCAGTGCCGCCCCCGACCACCGTTTGTGAGATCGGAAACCAAGGCAATACCAAGGGGCAAGGGGGACACTGGCGGCGTCCTCAGCGACCGTAGGCCCTCCGCCGGGGGAAGGGCTCACCGACGCCTTCCCCAGCGGGGGACCTACCTCCGAGCAGCGTCTTGCAACACGCAGCGCAGGGGGCTGGACCCGGCCTCCCCCACGCCGCTCCCAAGGCCCTTCATGTTCCTGCGGCTGGGCTGCCGCCCTCGGGCCCTCGCGGTAGCTACGCCCTGGTTCACCTGCGATCCATGGTTAGCGCATGCGTGCTCCAGAGGCGTTAACTATACCAAGTGGTTGTTGCTGTCGAAGATGTCGGCGGAGACCTGTAGGGGCTTGTGAAGAGCCTCGGCTTCGTGCTCCTCCAGCGCCCAGCCTGGCGTGGGGGATCGGCTGGGGCCTCTCCCGGCACGTATCTCAGGTCCACTCCGACGGGTACGTAGGCCTCTGGGCTGGCCGTGCGCATGTCGTTACCTGGTTGCCTCGCGCTCCCGTCTTCTTCGGTCGCCATCGGACCCTGATGACCGAGGGCCGGTACCCCAGCAAGGCCCCAGGGAAGGTTGCTTGAAGTCGCCCCTCCCCGGGTGGCATGGTCGAAGCAGTGCAGGTCGCACCGCGAGGTAGGCCGATGCCGAGAGGCTCTTCAGGAGCCCTAAAGGGAGGCGTGCGGGAGTGGCGAGGGTGAACGCACGCCCCTGCCACAACCTGCGACGTAGGAAGGGTGCAGAATGGCGCGGTGCCCCTGCATGCTGTGTCCAGCAGCTCGTCAATTCTCTCCAGCAGGGCGTCGTGGCCGCTCTCCGCCAGCCTGCACCTTAGAAGTTCTCGAGCCACGATGACCGCGGCCCGCATGTTCGCCTGCTCCTGGAAAGAGTGCGGTGTTGTTGCCTCGGTGTAGCTTAAAGACGACATGGTGGCACAGTTGCAGCGCAGCGCCAGAGGAGAGGGCTGTGGCCCACACCTCCCATGGCCGGCAGCCCTAGGCAAGGTGCGGGCCGCGAGCAGAGCGGAGTGGAGATCCTCCTCGTCGGCAGGTGCTGCGAGGAATCTCGGTAAACCTAGTGCTCCATGTGGGCTCTCTGGGCATCGACCATGGTGTCGGTGGAGAAGCGGCGGACCGGACGTTGGAAGAGAAAATCCGACGCACCCCTACCTGGCGCGCCAAATGTGGGATTTCAGGTTCCGCAAACCCTTGATAGGTTCGAACTCTGGGGTGCGTGCGGAGATCTCAACCTACCCAGCCTTCCTACTCGCGATCTTCCTAAGCCTAGCGCATCCAGCTCAAGGGGACAGAGAGACACATTAGTCTATCCTGGTTCAGGCCACCTTGTGGTGTAATACCCTACTCCAGCGTTTTGGTGGATTGCCTCGGAGGGCTGAGGATGAACTAGTACAGTGGATGAACTGGCCACAGGAGGTGAGGTGTTCTTGAGCTCAAGAGAGCTGGTGAGGTGGTTGGATGAGAAGGGACCCGATCTGTTCGTCTCCCTCTTTGGTGGTGGCTAAGTCCTATTTATAGTGGCCTTGGTTCTCTTCCCAAATTTTGGCGGGAAGGGATCCCACAATGGCCAAATTTGAAGGGGGACAAGTAGTACATCCTATCCTGACTAAAGTGGTCTTCGCATGCGAAAAGCCTGTGGTCGTCACGCTGCGGTGGGCTCGGTATTGACCTCCGTCCTGCCGTCCTGGCGGTCTTGGTCTTGTTGCACCAGAATGGAAACCTTTGGCTGATTCCTTGGGATTCCGCACCTGCCTCTTGCCTCCTTTGCACCAAAGGGGAAACTGGCGCTCTGCGCTCGCTGGCGCCCGCCTGGCCTTGTTCGTCTTGACTCACGTCAGCTGAGCCTCGTGAGGTGCACCTTGCATAGAACTCTCCGCCCCTCGGGATCCATCTTGAGGAGGCTGATCCCTTGGAGGTCTTGGTGTCGTCCGTCTCGCGAGGCTTGGCCCCTCGCGAGGGTCTTGAGTTGTCGATGCTGAAGCTGGGCCATACCAAGCTGTCGATGGAGCCGCGTAGTGGGTCGCAGGCAGGAAAGTATGGTACCCCCGTATCCAGAACGCCGACAAGGCCTAAGATTAAATTACCTCTATAAGCATTGTTATTGATAGGAGCACTTTTATTAGCAACCAACTTCATAAGAGCATCAACTTTTTCACTCAAATAATTTATTTCTTCTACCGATTTGACTTTTTTACTAGAAGGCGCTCTTTCGATATGCCATTGTGAGTAATTTGCCATTATATTTTCTAGTCATTTAGTAGCTTCACCCAAAGTATCTCCATGAAAGTACCCCCGCGAAGGAATCTAAAAGATTTCGAGAAACAAAATTCAACCCTGCATAAATTTTTTGTATGATCATCCGAAGATTTAACCCATGAGTTGGGCAATTCCTTAGCATCAATTTCATCATTTCCCAAGATTGTGCAACATGCTCATGTTCAAGTTGTTTGAAATTCATGATCTGGGTTCTAAGGGAAATGATTTTTGCGGGCAGAAAATACTTGGTAATAAAAGCATCCTTGCATTTGTTCCAAGAAAACAAAAGTAATTTCAACTTCACAACATCATTGTCCACATCTTTTTTCTTTTGGATATCACATAATTCCACAAATGTGTTAAGATGGGATGCGACATCCTCATTAGGAGTATCGGCAAATTGATCGTTCATAACAAGATTCAGCAAAGCAGTATTAATATCACAAGACTCAAGACTAGTGGCGGTAGGAGCAATAAGAGTGCTAATAAAATCATTGTTGTTGGTATTTGAGAAATCACACAACTTGGTGTTCTCTTGAGTCATGCTGACTATGCAACAAGATTGCACTTAAAAACAGATCTGACAAGAAAATGGCAAACGAAAAAGAGGGCGAATAAAACAACAAATTTTTGTGAAGTGGGGGAGAGGAAAACGAGAGGCAAATGGCAAATAATGTAAATTGCAAGGAGATGAGATTTGTGATTAGGAATCTGGTTGATGATGATGATCCTCCCCGGCAATGGTGCTAGAAATTCCTTTTGATGCCTCCTTGAACTACGTCGGTATTTCCGCAAAGAGGAAGGGATGATGCAGCACAGCGACGGTAGGTATTTCCCTCAGTCATGAGACCAATGTTATCGAACCAGTAGGAGAACCAAGCAACACAACGTAAACAGCCCCTGCACACAAATAATAAATACTCGCAACCCGACGTGTTAAAGGGGTTGTCAATCCCTTTTGGGTAACCATGCCTCGAATTGGCGAGAAGACATTATAAAGTTGTGATAGATAGGATAAATAGATCGCGAAATAAATAAAGTGCAGCAAGGTATTTTTGTATATTTGGTTTAATAGATCTGAAAAATAAAAGCAAAGGAAAATAGGTCGCAAAGGAAAATATGATTAAAAGAGACCCGGGGGCCGTAGGTTTCACTAGTGTCATGACGATATCCAGGCAATGATCATTATATAGGAATCGCATCCAAGATTAGTAGACCAACTCCTGCCTGCATCTACTACTATTACTCCACACATCGACCGCTATCCAGCATGCATCTAGTGAATTAAGTTCATGGAAAATGGAGTAATGCAATAAGAACAATGACATGATGTAGACAAGATCTATTTATGTGGAAATAGACCCCATCTTGTTATCCTTAATAGCAACCATACATACGTGTTGTTTCCCCTTCTGTCACTGGGATCAAGCATCGTAATATCGAACCCATCACAAAGCAGCTCTTCCCATTGCAAGATAAATAGATCAAGTTGGCCAAACAAAACCCAAATATCAGAGAAGAAATACAAGGCTATAATCAACCATGCATATAAGAGATCAAAGAACACTCAAATAACTATGATGGATAAAAACATAGATCTGACCATAAACTCAAAGTTCATTGGATCCCAACAAACACACCGCAAAAAGACTTGCATCATATGGATCTCCAAGAGACCATTGTATTGAGAATCAAGAGACAGAGAGAGAGAGAGGAAGCCATCTAGCTACTAACTACAGACATGTAGGTCTACAAAGAACTACTCACGCATCACTGGAGAGGCACAAATGGACATGATGAACCCCTCCGAGATGGTGTCTAGATTGGATCTGGTGTTTCTAGAACTTGCGGCTAATGGAATCGATTTTCGTCGGCTCCCCTAGGGTTTCTGGAATATTGGGGGTATTTATAGAGCAAAGAGGCGGTGCAGGAGGCCACCAAGGTGGGCACAACCCACCTGGGCACGCCTGGGCCTCCAAGTGCACCCTGGTGGGTTGTGCTCCCCTCGGATCTCCCCTCAGGTACTTGCTTGGCCCACAGGATGTCTTCTGGTCCAAAAAATCCACAAAAAGTTTCACCGCGTTTGGACTCCGTTTGGTATTGATTTCCTGCGATGCAAAAAACAAGCAGAAAATAGTAACCGACACTGGGCACTATGTCAAAAGGTTAGTACTAAAAAATGATATAAAATGACTATAAAATGATTGCAAAACATCCAAGAATGATAATATAACATCATGGAACAATAAAAAATTATAGATACGTTGGAGACCTATCATGATACGTCCATTTTGCATCATGCTTTTATATCAATATTCATTGCATTATGTGCTCTTACTACACATTATGTCACAATACTTATGCCTTTTCTCTTTCTTATTTCATAAGCTTTACACGAAGAGGGAGAATGCCAGCAACTGGAATTCTGGGCTGGAAAAGGAGCAAATTGTCGGGGAGGCTGATCCACGAACACCTATGGGGTCCGGCGGCCCGGGCCCCTTTCGGTTCGGCGGGGGGCGGAGATCGCACGAAGAGCAGATCGAGGCGAAGCACACGAGCGGTTTTACCCAGCTTCGGAGCTCTCCGGAGAGATAATACTCCTACTGCTGCATGTCTGAGCGTATTGAGTTCTTGCTCGGGAGCGCTGAGTGCTACAGTACACACTAGCTGCTAACGAGACCGAGCGTGAGTGTTTTTCTGCCTTCGAAAAACCCCCCTTCTACGTTGCGCATGGGCCTCCTTTTATATGCTAAAGGGGTCACCGACAGGTGGCAACGTAGACAAGGGTAAAAATGGAAAAGGGATTGGGGTTGGTACAGCTACCTGTACAGTGTATCATACCTAACCCTGACGGCAGGGGACAAAGGCATTAAATGCCCATCTACGTCGCCCAAATAGTGCAAAAAGGGATCGTCAGGGACGCCACCGCTCGCCACGATGGCAATCTTGTCAGCGCCGCTTGCCACCGCGCACCGCTGGCTGCACAGCCTCTTGCCACGCGCGCCTGGAAAGGCCCCAGGGCGACACGTTGGTGGATGTGCTGGAGCGCGGGTACAGGTGGTAGCTTTGCCGCGGCAAGCGCCTTGCCGCGGTCGTTGTCTTGTTGCGTCCGGAAGCTTGTCGCTCACCGGGCCTCGCCGGGACGCGTGGCGCGTCACGGCAAGTTCCTTGAGATGCCTTGGTTGGCCTTCCCGGCAAGCTCCTCTTGCCGGGGCCTTGTCTCCTTGGCTTGAATACTTAACCACGGGGGACCTTGGCGGTCACCCGGCAAGCCTTGCCGCGGGGTGCTGCAACTGCCCGTGCACAAGTTCGGGATACTAGGGTACCCCTACTCTAGTACACCGACAGGAGCCCCCGGGCCTGGGCCACACACGGTGCCGCGCGCTGTTGGGCCAGGCCCAAAACAGGGCACGGGCACGCGCGGCCTGGGTTACGCCGTATCTCACTCCGTATCCACCGCGCCCTCCCCGAACGGCACGCATCGAATGCGGCGTCGTGGGAGAGATCGTGGGTGGTTTCTTTATTCGGAAAGACGGAACGCCCGCCCCCTCCCTCTTTATAAGCAGGGGAAACAGGGGCAGTTCGCCCATCCCGCCGGTTGCTGCTCCAATCTCAGTAATCTCCGCCGCTCCCCCCTTCTTCCCAAAGCTGAAAGAGAGCAGCGCTCCGCCCCCCATCGCCACCAGCATCACCAACGCCATCGATCTCCCCCACCACCTCCGCCATGGCTCCGAAAGCCGACAAGGGGAAGGTTGTGAAGTCGGCCGAGGCGCAGCGGCTCGCGGCGCTGCGAAAGGAGCGG
>NC_041385.1:678239308-678313579 GCF_002162155.2 Triticum dicoccoides | reverse complement strand
GCGGGCAATCTTCCCCCCCCCCCCAACTCGCCGCGAAGGAGCTGAGGGAGTACTACTACCTCTTCTGGTCGACAGAGACGCGAGCGCATCCGCGTACGAAGGTACTCCCAGCTGCCGCTTCGGAACTGGCTTCGAATGGATACCCTTTCTTCACGCTGTTCTTCTACTGCGGGCTCTGCCCGCCTTTCTCTGAATTTGTCTGCGATATCATGAACACCTACGGGTTCCGCCTCCTTGACTTCACCCCCAATGTTGTTCTGACCATGGCAGTTTTCGCACATCTTTGCGAAAACTTTGTCGGAGTCTATCCAAATGTAGCTCTTTTCCGCCACTTCTTTATGCCCCGAGTTGAGAGAGGGGAGCCCTTATCCGGCGAAATCGCCTGGATCTCGAGAGTCGGCAAGAAGGAAGCTTATCTGGAGGGAGATCTCCGCAGCAAGTGGGAGGAATGGAGAGCAGACTGGTGCTGGATCGTCGAGGAGAACCCGCAGCCCTTTACCGCCCAGCGCCAAGCCCCAATAGCGCGCGACAACGATTGGAGCAACGTGGCCCCGGAAGACGATAGGCTAAGGATTGCCGTCACCCGGATCCTACGCCTCAGGCTTGCCGGGCTCATCGTAGGCGCCGTTGGCGCAGATTTTCTTCGCCACCGCATCGCCCCCCTGCAGGAGAGGAGGAGACCCGCCTGGGAGTTCCAGAATGCAGCGGATATCATGAGGCTGCGCCCAGGCTTCAATTTTAACTTCACTGTCTTGGAACTGGACGCGATGATCCTGGAACTGTTCAAGCGCGATCCTCAACATCCCGAAGCATTCATGTTGCCGAGGGGTGTCGTTCCGCTGTGCAACAATTCCTCGCTCGACCGCATCCGTGCAATGATGCCGTTGTGCGATTCGCATGAAATCGTTCCAACTTGGCAAGAGCCTGCAGATGACGTCGTGCAGGAGTTCTTTGACAGCTTGGTAGAAGTGGAGGTCCGCTCCGATGAACAGAAGAGCCTCACTCGCGAGACCACCGAAGCAGAGATGCAGCGCATCGCCACTAGGCTGGAAGAGGCGGCGGCAGCAGCTGCCGCGGGCGAGTTCGGATTCACCATGGAGAAGGCAGAGGCAACAGAGGCGGCAAGCCTTGTCGAGCGAGAAGAGTTTGCCGGCGAGGAAGAGCTTGTCGGGCCTGAAGCCGAGTCGAGCGAGCCCGCCGAGGGCGCGAGCGACTCGTTGAAGATCGGCTCCTCCTCCTCCCCACCTTTAGCTAGCTTGCCGCAAGCGGAGCCCCCAGCTCCACCAAGAAGGCGTCTCCGCAAGGTCGGGGACGTAGCGGGGCAGCAGACGAGTCAACAGCCGTCGTGCCGTGCGACACGCTCTACCGCGGCAAGCAATGTTGCCGCGGGAGCGCCTCACGCCGCTGCGGCAACTAGAGCGGGGTCTTCCCGGTCCACCGCTACTGCTCCTGCCAAGCGGACAAGGGAACCTACTCCTCCGCCTCGTCACACCGGAGGCGAGCCGGACTTTGATCTCTCCGCGCTCAGCTCCGACGAGGAAGAAGAAGAGTAAGATTTTTTGATGTACTTGTAGTTCTTCAATTTTGTTGCTTTGTCTTGTATCTGATTTGCTTCACTCTGAACCCATTCCTTTTCAGGACGCTGGCCCAGAGAGCGGCGAAGAGAGCCAAGGCCCCGGTGATTGTCATCGAGGACGATCCCATTGCGACGGCAGGGGACATGTCCGAAACCACCTTGCCGGACCCGGCAACCATTCCTCAGAGCAGCCTCCAGCGTAAGTATATGGTTTACTTCTTGCTGTCAGGTGCGCATGGGTGCTCTTTCCTTGCTGATATCTGGCTGTTGGTTTGTGTAGGAGCAGAGCAGCTTCACCAGGAGTGCCCGGAAGCCGCTCCCGAAATGCCATCTGCTTCAACTACACAGCCAAGGGAGGATTCCCAGGCAAGGGAGCGTTCCCCGGCAAGGGAGAATTCTCCGGCAAGGGACAGTTCTCCGGCAAGGGACAGCACCAGCGACCCTTTGGTGGTTGAGGCCACGACTGCCGGTCCTAGTACAGGTAATCCTCGTGCTTGAAAACTTCCATTGGGTTCTTCTTCTTCTGATTTTCTTCTTGGATATTTGCTTGATTTTTCTCCTTTTTCCGTTCAGCAGATCCATCTGCCACAGAGCCGATGGAAATCGAGGTCGCCGGCGTGGAGAACACGCGCAGCAATACCGACGACGCCATTAGCACCAAAGGAGAAGTCGGCGCTGAAGATCCTGCCGGTGAAGAGGCCGCCAAAGATGTCACCGCAGAAGCTGGCGAGGGATCCGGCGATCGCACTGAAGGCCCCGAGGCCGCAGGAGCGTCAGGCGCTACGCCGACCGCCGATCCCTCCGCCGCTGCTGCAGCGCTAGGCTCCAAAGAGCCCCAGCCCGGCGCCTATTTGAAGGCCGGCGACGACATCTTCATCAAGCTCCCCTGGGCGTCAAGATCCAGGGCACCGGTTGAAGGAGAGAGCTTGGATGGAGAGGTGCTTGCCTCCGCTGGGTTGACGCTAGTCGACGCGCCAAGCATCAGCAGCGACGAGCCTGAGGAGGAGCAGCTGCTGCGGAAGCTGTTGTCGCTCTACCGCGCTCGATAGGCCAAGCTTGTGTCCCGAGAAGCGATTGTGGCGAAGGCGGGAGTGGACATCGAGAAGAGCGTGGAGGAGCTCCGGGGCTTCAGGCAAGAAACTCTTCGGTCCCTGGCAGAGGAGCGGGAGCAAGTCGCCGAGGAGCGGAAAGCCTTCCTCCTCGAGAAGGCTGAAGTTGAAGATCAACAGCGGCTTGCTGCCGAGAAGCTGTCTGCGCAGGAAGGCGAGTTGGTCCAGCGGAAAGTTAACCTTGACAGCCAGGAGGAGGAGCTTGCCGCGCACGAGCAAACATTCGGCGGGGCTCTCAAGGAAGCAAAGGATGCTGCCGCAGCTGCCGAGGCCGCCAAGGAGGAGCTGGAGACGAAGATGGCGCAGCTCGAGGCCGATCTCAAGGTGGGCGGCGAGGAGCTTGCCGTGCTCAAGCGTGAGCGCGAGAAGGACGCCGCCGCTCATGGCGAGCTGCAAGGTCGTCTCGCTGAGAGGAGGAAAGAGCTTAGCGCCGCCAAGGACTCCAACGTGGATCTTGAGTTGAAGCTGGCTACTTTGACTCATACGCTGGACGGCGCCAGGGAGCGGGAGGTGGCCTTGTCGGAGAAGATCAAGGCCGACGAGGCGCTGCTGGCGAATGCTGCCGCCGCCCATAATGCTTTTAGGGAGAATGTGGAGCACTGGACCGAGGGTCTCGTGGATGTTGCCGCAACCATCGACGGGGACCTGGCACAGCTGGGGATGGAGGATCTCGGGTACTCCTCCGATGAGCACCTCCAACCCAGTGCCAAGCTCAGCTTGTTCTTCAAAGGCGTGGCGACGGCCCTCCAGCGACTCCGGGAGAAGATCCCAAAGCAGCTGGCCGACGAGTCGCACAAGATCTGCGCGGGAGCTCTTCAAAAGGTGCTGGTGTAGGTGGCCTTCCGCAACCCAGGCCTCAACCTCACCAACGTCCTCAGGACCTTGCCGCCAGATGCCGATCTGGAAGCGCTCAAGACCCTTGTCGCACCCATTGTGGACAAGGTGAGCGGGATCAAGAGGGTTGAGGGTGATCACGTAGATTAGGCCGCCCATTTTCTCTTTTTCTTGTTGCTGCTGGTCACGTTATGAGAACAATCTATTAGAGCTGCGACAAGCTATCCTGTAATATGACTCTATTTTCGGTAGCGATTTCTATGTTATTTCCTTTACTTGATTCCTTCCTTTGTATGTTTTTGCCCTACGCTTTTAGGGAACTTGTCGGCGCAGGCACCTTAGCCGCGAGCGCTGAGTGCAGGACGTCAGCAGCCTGCTGGCGGTGTCGCTACCGACAAGAAACCTTGTCGCAACTAGTCGCAGCTCACTTAAGTTGTTGAGCGGACTCGAAACAAAGTAAGGGCGCAACTAGCTACGAGTTGGTTCCTCCGCGCACAGGTTTTCCATACAAAGCACGGTCGTTCGAGGAAGATAACTTAAAAATTAAAACTGATTGCTCAAAATTTGGCAACTTAGCTTTTCTGTCGTTTGCTTCCCGGTAAGGCGAAATTTCCTTGAATGATGTCTGGTCCACACCATTATCTTCTCCTTTCCCCCCGGCAAACTTGTGTGCGAGGGAACCTTCCTTCCTTTGAGAAAGAGAAAGAAGAGAAAATAAAGATACGGAGCCTTATGGCTCGTTATTGCTTACCGGGGGTAGGTGTTGCACAAAGTGTCAGATAATGCATGCAAAGAAAAGTAGAAAGCATGAAATTGACAAGATGTGCGGAGCACATGAGCTTTACTTATGCACGGGGTCTGCGCCCGGCTTTGTACAAAGGATTACATGCAACATCGGCAAGACTTGTACAAAAGGTGGTTGCCGGAACAGGTTCTGGCAACCGCGTCTTACGGGTAAAACTTACGAAGATGCTCAATGTTCTAGGAGTTGCTCACCGGATTGCCATCTTCGGTCTCAAGGCGGACAGCGCCAGGCCTAGTGACTCGTTTCACCCGGTAAGGGCCTTCCCACTTCGGCGTAAACTTGTTGGAATTCTTGGCGGACTGAACGCGCCGAAGAACAAGGTCGCCTTCCTCGAGACTTCTGGCATTAACCTTGCGGCTATGGTAGCGGCGCAAAGCTTGCTGGTATCGAGCAGCTCGTACAGCAGCCTGAAGACAGTCCTCCTCAAGGAGCAGCGCGTCATCTTGTCGCAACTGCTCTTGCTCAAGCTCATCATAAGCGAGCACTCGAGGTGACCCGTATACGAGTTCCGTGGGGAGAACTGCCTCTGCTCCATAGACTAGAGCGAAAGGTGTCTGGCCAGTGGCTCAATTTGGCGTCGTCCTGACCGACCAAAGAACCACTGGCAGCTCCTCAATCCCGTTCTTTCCGCAATTGCACAGCCTATCGAAAGTCCTGGTCTTGAGCCCGCGCAGCACTTCAGCATTCGCCCTCTCCGCTTGACCGTTACTTCTCGGATGAGCAACAGAAGCGAAGCAGACCTTGGCGCCAAGATCTTGGACGTACTGCATGAAGGTGCATCTCGTGAATTGCGTGCCGTTGTCGGTGATGATCCTGTTAGGGATCCCGAAGCGGCAAACAATTGACCTGAAGAACTTGACGGCTGACTATGCTGTCACCTTCCTCACTGCTTCCACTTCCGGCCACTTTGTGAACTTGTCGATTGCAACGTACAAGTACTCAAAGCCCCCAACAGCTCGGGGAAAAGGGCCGAGGATGTCGAGCCCCCAGACCGAAAATGGCCAGGATAAAGGGATCGTCTAGAGAGCTTGAGCTGGTTGGTGTATCTGCTTGGAATGGAACTGGCACGCTTCACACTTGGTTACTTGTGCAGTTGCATCCTGGAGGGCTGTCGGCCAAAAGAAACCTTGCCGGAACGCTTTTCCGGCAAGTGCTCTTGCGCCAATGTGGTGACCACATATGCCTCCATGTATCTCTGCCAACAGCTTTTGTCCGTCTTCCCGGTGAATACACTTCAATTTCACGCCGTTGAGTCTTCTTCTGTACAGTGTGTTGTCGACAAACTGGTACATACTTGACTGCCGGGCTACTCTTTCCGCTTCTTCTTGCTCTTCGGGAAGTTCTCCTGTCTGAAGGAAACGGACAATCTACTGTGCCCATGCTGGAGCTTGCGGCTCGACAGCAAGGACTAAAGGCACATCTGCTGCTGCGGGAACATCCGCTTCTACGGCGAGAACCTGCGGCTCAGCCGGAGCTTGACATTCCCCGGCAAGCTTGCCAGAGCAAAACTTGTCGGGAGCGTCTGCTTCAACGGAACAAACCCTAAGGCTTGCCGGAGCAGACTGCTCCTCAGCACCCTTGGTGTTGATCTTGAGGACCTTCTTGGTGGCGGCTTCGGGGAGCTCTGCCAGAAAATAGTCACCAGAAATCAACTTCCTCTTCTTGCTCTGTCCAGTTGATGGCATTAAAGATGGTTGAGTCAGTCTGAGCACAAAGATCCCTGGTTCCACAGGTAACTTAAGTGCGGCACACTTTGACAGGCCATCGGCAATGTTGTTCTGAGCTCTTGGAACATGTTCCATCTGTAGACCATCAAAGTGCTCTTCTAGCTTTCTCACTTCATCAACGTAAGCTTCCATCAATGGACTCTGATAATTCTTGTTCACTTGGTGGACGACAAACTGTGAGTCACCCCTGACAATGAGCTTCTTGATCCCAAGGTCTGCTGCGATCCTGAGACCGGCAAGCAAACCCTCATACTCTGTGGTGTTGTTCGTTGCTTGCTCCTTGGGAAAGTGCATCTGGACTACGTACTTGAGGTGCTCTCCGGTGGGTGCAACAAGTAGCACGCCCGCACCGGCGCCTTGCAGCGAAAAGGCACCATCAAAGTACATCAGCCACTCCTTGCTTGCTTCCTTGACGGGGATGCTTGTTTCTGGAATTTCTTCATCTTGTGTTGGCGTCCATTCTGCTATGAACTCCGCCAATGCTCTACTTTCGATAGTTGAAGTGCTCTCAAACTTGAGGCCAAAGCTTGACAGTTCCAGTGCCCACTCGACAATCCTGCCTGTTGCTTCTGGATTTTGCAGTATCCTCTTCAGCGGAAAACGAGTGACGACTGTGATCTCATGTGCTTGGAAGTAATGGCGCAGCTTTCTCGAGGCCATGAGAAGGCCGAAAAGCAATTTCTGCACACCAGAGTACCTTGACCTAGCCCCCTGCAGAAGGGAACTGACAAAGTAAACTGGGCGCTGCACCATTCTTTTCTGCATCTTCTCTCGCGCCTGCGCAGATCCATCTTTGTCGGGACCAAAGCTTGCCAGCGAAGTCCCCTACTTGTCAACAGATGCATCTGCCGTGGTTGATGGCTCATCGTCCGCCTCCCTCTCCGCTACTAACGCAGCACTAACCACTTGATTGGTTGTCGCTATATATAGCAGCAACTTCTATTGTGGCTTAGGTGCGACAAGTGTTGGAGTGGAGGACAGGTATCTCTTTAAGTCCTGCAGTGTCGCCTCCGCTTCCGGAGTCCATTTCATTGGACCTGCCTTTTTCAATATTTTGAAAAATGGCAGGGCGCGCTCAGCAGACCTAGAGATAAACCTGCTGAGAGCAGCTACGCAACCGGCAAGTCTTCGTACATCCTTGACGCGCTTTGGTGCTTCAATCTGCTCAATGGCCTTGATCTTGTCGGGATTGGCCTCAATTCCCCGCTGAGACACGAAGAACCCGAGAATCTTGCTGGAGGGGACTCCGAACACACACTTCTCGGGGTTAAGCTTGAGGTTGATCTTGCACAGATTTGCAAAGGTTTCGTCTAAATCTTGAATCAGAGTCGCCTTGTCCTTGCTCTTGACCACTATGTCATCCATGTAGGCTTCCACATTTCTGTACATTTGCGGCTCAAAAGCGTGATGGACTACCCATGCAAATGTTGAACCAGCATTCTTGAAACCGAAAGGAATCCGTACGAAACAGTATGTGCCACATGGGGTGATGAATGCGGTCTTCTCCTCATCCTCTTCTGCCATGAAGATCTGATGGTATCCTGAGTATGCATCAAGAAATGAAAGCAAGTCACATCCGGCCGTGGAGTCAACAATCTGGTCGATGCGCGGCAAGGGAAATGGGTCTTTGGGACAAGCTTTATTGACATCGGTAAAGTCGATAGAAAGCCTCCATTTCCCGTTTGCCTTGCGCACGACTACAGGGTTGGCCAACCACGTAGGATGGAGCACTCCTCTGACAAGGCCTGCTGCTTCCAATTTCTTAATTTCTTCTGCGATGAATTCTTGGCGCTCCACCGCCTGCTTCCTCATTTTCTGCTTGACGGGCCGCGCATGAGGACAGACGGCAAGATGGTGCTCGATTACTTTCCTGGGAACACCGGGGATGTCAGACGGTTGCCATGCAAATACGTCGACGTTCTCCCGTAGGAAAGCAACGAGCGCGCTTTCCTATTTAGGGTCGAGAGTGGCACTGATGGTGAAGGTACCACCAGTGCCATCCTCCTTGGCGGACACCTTCTTGGTCTCTGGTGGAGCTGCCATTGTCTTCTTACACTTGCTGGTGGAGCTCGATGGTGCGTCCTCGACGGTAGCGCAGCACTCCGAAGAGGTGCGCTTGCCGGAGTGGGCATAAGAACTCTTGCCGGACTTGGTCTTCTTCTTTGCCCTGGGAGCTTCAGCGGCAAGTGGCTTGTGATCTGTTGCGGCTGCTGCTTCCCGGTAGATCTTGTCGGCGCAGATAAGGGCATCCTTCTTGTCGCTAGGGACAGAGATAACACTTATCGGGCCTGGCATCTTCAGTATGTTGTATGCATAGTGAGAGGCTGCCATGAATTTGGCGAGTGCTGGACGGCCGAGTATCCCATTGTAAGGCAATGGAAAGTCAGCAACGTCAAAAGTGACCCTCTCAGTCCTGAAGTTCAACTCGCTGCCAAATGTCACCGGCAATGTAATCTTTCATTTCGGCTTGCTCCTTCCCGGATTGATTCCTTGGAATGTGCCGGTCTCTTCGAGCTCGCCATCAAGGATCTGGAGTTTCTGGAGTACCGCGGAGGAGATCAGGTTCAAGCCGGCCCCGCTGTCAACTAGCATCTTAGTGACCTTGAGGTTGCGGATAGTTGGTGAAACCAACATCGGCAAGCACCCGACCGCAGTTATGCGATCAGGGTGGTCCTCAATATCAAAGATGATAGGCGTGCTGGACCATTTCAGAGGCTTGCGTGACTCGACGGGTGGTTATGCCGCATTGACTTCCCGCACCCACTGCTTGAGCTGGCGGAGTGAAGTATGCAGAGAAGCACCGCCGTCAACGCACAGGACCTCTGTGGCTTTCTAGAACTCCTGCCCATCGGTCTCGTCATCATCCATATCTTTATCGTTGTCGTCATCTTCATCCTTGTCGCGGCCGCGGGGAGGTCTATCTCCTTGCCGCTGCTTGGCCTTGCCGCGGCGTCCTCCTCGGCCGGGGCGTTTCTTGCCGGCTCCTCCAGCACCTTCCTGGGCCTTCTCCTTGTCGCGTCGCTCGTATTCAGCCTTTTGCTGCTCGACAAGCTGCTCAACCTTCTTGCAGCTCTGGAGGTCATGGCCCTTGGTGCGGTGGATCTTGCAGTACTGCTTGTTGGTGCCGTCCTGCTTGTCGACGACCGCCACAGCCTGGTAGTTGGTGCCTGCGACAATCCCCTCGCCGGAGCTTCCAGCCTTGGCTTTCTTGGCGCCACCTCCATTGCCAGACTGCTCAACGACTAGAACATCTTTGCCTTTCTTCTTCCTGTTGTTCCGCGGCCGGTTTTTCTTTGCCGGGGCAACCCCCTCACTATCAGATCCTCCTGCTTCTGTATTCTCTTCGGGGAGTTTCCTCCCTTCCTCAGCATGCGCACACTTGTCGGCCAGGGCATATAGCTCGCCGACGTCTCTGATCTTGCACATCGCCATCTCCTCCCGCATCCTGCGGTTTCGCACGTTCTGATGGAACGCGCTGATTACCGCGGTAGGGTGAACATCTGGGATGTTGTGTTGTATGCGGCTGAATCTCTGAATGTACTTGTGCAGGGGCTCTCCTTCCTTCTGGGCGAGCAGATGAAGGTCGCTCTCTTGGCCAGGAGGCTTGTGGCCGCCTGTAAAGGCACCGACAAACTGATGGCATAGGTCTGCCTAGGAGGATATGGAGTTGTTCGGCAAGTGCATGAGCCAGGATCTGACATTGGGCTTGAGTACCAGCGGGAAGTAGTTGGCCAGGATCTTGTCGTCCCGCCCCCCGGCAGCTTGCACCGCGATGGTGTAGATGCTGAGGAACTCCGACGGATGCAACTTGCCGTCGTACTTCTCTGGTACGTCTGGCTTGAAATTCTTCGTGCTGGGCCACTGGACTTGCCGCAGCTCACGAGTGAACGCAGGGCAACCTACCGCGTACGGCAAGTCGCCTGGTTCCCCTGGCGCATGCATGTCGACAGAGGGCCCAGCGCGCTGGTCCGATTGATGCCGCGCTTCTCTTCGACGCTCGATGAGAGTTTGAGCGTCTTCTTGTTGTCGTTCGTGAAGAACTTGGCGCTGATCACGACGAGCTCGTGGATCTGACGATGCGGTGGAGTCGCTGTCGAGGTGGATCCGGCGAGCCGGCGATCTTGGCCTTCGGGGTGGAGAGTGCATGGTGGTTGCACCCCCACCGGTTTCGTCGCCACCGGCTCGTGCCCGGCAGTCCTGCCGCGGCAGCGATGTACTCGGCTACCGTGGAGTGTAGCCGTTGGCGAAGCCGATGAGACTCTGAATGGTGGCCCTCCATTCATCGATCTTGTCTGCCGTTGGAGGGTAATCCAGGAGCAGTTGAGCTCGCGCCAAAGCTTCTGCTGGAGTGGTGGGCGGCAGTGGCGAACGGTGCGAGGAGCGGGATATGCTCGGACTTCTAACTATGTTAGAAGGAGCAGTATCCCGTCCAGGCGACCGTGCCTCGCTCGTGCCAGCATTTGGCGTGCATGCTGGTCTTGGGCACCCCGAGATCCACCAGCTCGATCTTGGTTCAACGAACGTATGGCCCTACGAATAACATGACGCGGCCGGTCCTGCGCCTCCTGAGATGGGCGCGGTGCATGTATAGACGCCGAGGTCTGCGCAGCCTTGTCCTTGGACCTGGCAGCACCGTGAGCTCCCTCGTTGATGTCCGTTCTTCCGCTGGCGTCTACCCCACCACCCGTTTGCTCCGGTGGTGGTGCGATCGACGTGGACGGAACATCTGCCGTCGAAGCCTTCTTCTTCGGTGGCATGTCGATGAAGAAGGTGAAGATCTAGCTCGTGTGAACGCCGGATCAGGTTCACACAACCTCAGCACCCCCTACCTGGCACGCCAAAGATGTCGGGGAGGCTGATCCACGAACACCTATGGGGTCCGGCGGCCCGGGCCCCTTTCGGTTCGGCGGGGGGCGGAGATCGCACGAAGAGCAGATCGAGGCGAAGCACACGAGCGGTTTTACCCAGCTTCAGAGTTCTCCGGAGAGATAATACTCCTACTGCTGCATGTCTGAGTGTATTGAGTTCTTGCTCGGGAGCGCTGAGTGCTACAGTACACACTAGCTGCTAACGAGACCGAGCGTGAGTGTTTTTCTGCCTTCGAAAAACCCCCCTTCTACGTTGCGCATGGGCCTCCTTTTATAAGCTAAAGGGGTCACCGACAGGTGGCAACGTAGACAAGGGTAAAAATGGAAAAGGGATTGGGGTTGGTACAGCTACCTGTACAGTGTATCATACCTAACCCTGACGGCAGGGGACAAAGGCATTAAATGCCCGACTACGTCGCCCAAATAGTGCAAAAAGGGACCGTCAGGGACGCCACCGCTCGCCACAATGGCAATCTTGTCAGTGCCGCTTGCCACCGCACACCGCTGGCTGCACAGCCTCTTGCCACGCGTGCCTGGAAAGGCCCCAGGGCGACACGTTGGTGGATGTGCTGGAGCGCGGGTACAGGGTGGTAGCTTTGCCGCGGCAAGCGCCTTGCCGCGGTCGTTGTCTTGTTGCGTCCGGAAGCTTGTCGCTCACCGGGCCTCGCCGGGACGCGTGGCGCGTCGCGGCAAGTTCCTTAAGATGCCTTGGTTGGCCTTCCCGGCAAGCTCCTCTTGCCGGGGCCTTGTCTCCTTGGCTTGAATACTTTGTTCTTGAATGGCTCCACAGGAACCACGGGGGACCTTGGCGGTCACCCGGCAAGCCTTGCCGCGGGGTGCTGCAACTGCCCGTGCACAAGTTCGGGATACTAGGGTACCCCTACTGTAGTACACCGACACAAATACTAGAGACCTATTCTGCACAACTCCAAAAGTCCTGAAACTCCAAGAAAGACATATTTAGAATATATTAAATATACTGGGTGAAGAAAGCACCAGAGGGGGGCCACCCACCAGCCACGTGTAACAGCCTGGATTTTGGCCCTTTTCTTTTGATTTATTTGGTTTTTGCTCTATTTTTCTTTTTGGAGTGGTTCTGTGGCCTTGCCACCTGAGAAATCATCCTCGTTCCCCCTCCCAAGTGGCTCATCATTCTCAAAACCATGCCTAGATCATGTCACTACACTCCTTGACCAAACCCTAAAATTCTTTTCTAGGGAAAATTCCTTTTTCATTAAAGGAATAACCCTATCTGCCCTAGGTTGTGAAGCAACCTATATTTCTGTCCATCCTAAAATACCCAAATAATTCTCATGATTCCTTTGGGTCATATATAGCTCAAATATGCCCAAACATTTCCTTGGCCAGTTCAAAAATAATTCCCCAATAATTATTCTTCATTTCTGTCTAGTGTGGTTCTCTGTGAAGGAAGTACCACCTATATTTTCTTGATTGCTCCCCAACTCCTTGGGCAAGCTTATATCTCCAAATAATTGCCTCATGCACAAGTTCAAATTTATTTGCCTATCCAATCTTCCTCAGCAATTTTTCAAAGTTCCAGTCAAACAGAAGCCATTGTGAAGGAAGTACTAGCTAGGAATATCCAAATGAGTTGTACTTTTGCACACTCCTTAATGTGCTCATATTAACCCCCTCCACCCATTTGCATCCCCATCCAATCATCTATGTGAGCACAGGAGCCAATCTTTGATTATGGCAATATTTTCAGGTTGTGAAGCAAGTGTATTTTATATTGCTTCAAAAATCCTGATAAATTACCAGATCATTCTTATACCCATAAAACATATCTCCACCCATTTTGGGCATATTTCATCGAGCCATTATCCCTCTAGGATTTTTGCAAGTTTCTGTCCAGAGGAGATGCTTGTGAAGGAAGTACCATTTTGGTTTATCCAAATGGTATGAAACCTTTCTCGTCATCTTCATATGTCCAAATAATCAAGCTTTGCCCAATATTAGCCCTAGTTGCTACTCTATGTGAGAGTATCATCATGATCTTCATTTCTGGACCATTTTTGTAGTTGCAAAGCAACTATATTAAACCTTGGTCCATTTCTCCTCAAAGTTACTAGGATGAAAGTCCTTCTTACCCTAAACCTCGCAGACAAACTCTTTGGTTCCAAACCCTTTCCTGTTGATCACCAGTGCTCACCCAAGTTTACTGCAGTAAACTTCAGAGGGTGATAACCATTTAACCACAGAGTCTTTAACCAAGTTACCACCACAGTTGAGACCTACCCAGGAAGGACTCCACCCCGAACATCGTTTGGCATCGTTTGTGGCACTGTGTGCACCAGTGCGCGCGGTGACCATCGCACTGGCATGTAGAAAACGCGCTCTGGATCGTCCCCGGCGATGTGCTCATCTGTTCTCTCCTCGTCTCGACTCACCATCATGTCCAGTGGCCTCCTCGTGATTGACTGCGTCGCACTGAGCCCTTGCCCCCTCCGTCTGCTTGCTCACCGACGCTCGCCGCCGCGTGACCACGGGCAAACAGTGGCGTTTTGGATCTGTTCATCACCGTCGTCATCCTCCCTGCGCCCCCTTGGCCTCCTTTGCCCCGTGAGAGCCTCCACTATGCCTCCCTCGTTGCTTGCCCTCGAGTTCATGCGCGCGAGCACGCGTCTGCGGCGCTGGACACGCGTCCGCGGCGGTGACAGCGCGGCAGCTCCTCCCCGCAGCTATTTAAGCCCTCCCCCGAGCCCTCCGAGCTCACCCGCAGCCTCACCACTCTCCCAGAACCCCGCCCGACCATTCCACTGAGCTCCCGGAGCTCTTCCTTTGCCCCATGGCCGTCGTACC
Source organism: Triticum dicoccoides (assembly GCF_002162155.2). Taxonomy (NCBI): domain Eukaryota; kingdom Viridiplantae; phylum Streptophyta; class Magnoliopsida; order Poales; family Poaceae; genus Triticum; species Triticum dicoccoides. The sequence continues at coordinate 678,299,837 of NC_041385.1, read as the reverse complement.
CGCCGCCGGCCACTGCTCATATTCAAGCAAGCCGAGTCACCTCCCTCACGTCCACCACCTCCAGTAGCCTACCCAAGTTCCCTGGACCCGACCCATCACTCTTCCCCCTCCTCTTGTGGCCGTTTGCCATGAGCCCGCGGACGGCCGAAGCCTCCTCGTGCCACGGCCCTTGTTCTGCTCGAGCCCTAGCTCTCCCGCGTCCGGGCCCTGCGTCTTCGGGTGCGCCTCTCTGAGACGAGCTTCTCCACGGCCGGAGCTCCTCTGGAGGTGGACGGAGCTGGCCAGGCAAGCGCCAGTGTCGGTGGCCCTCCTCTGCCTGGCGTGCAGCGTCGGGGGAAGAAGAAGGAGGTCAGGAGGAGAGAGAGAGGTGGGTGGGACCCGCGTGTCAGCGAGACGGAGCCGACCCCGCGTTGACATGTCCATGCTAACGTGGATTAGTGGAAACGTATTCCCGGAATATGTTTTCGCTGACTAAAAGCGTGTTTACATTTTGCGCCTCTGCCTTATCCACTCAGGGACCCGACTGTGAATATTCTTTTTGTAGAAAAGTCCCTGAACTTCAACCCTCCACAACTTTTCGCTCGTAACTCCAAATGAAGTGATTCCAAAGCCTACTTCTTTGTTTCGTCGAGCCCGCTCTGATGGAATCATTTTCACCTTGTTTTGACACTGTGAAAATTACCATTTTGCCCTTGCCCTTATTCAGCCCTCTCCGAGAGAGAACATTTTCCGGCGATTCACTCCGCGAGTTTCTCACATTTTCTCCCGATGATTTCTTCCACCCCAGGCAAGCCACAATACCCACTTGCATGATAGTCATGCAGTAGCCATGGTTTTCAACTTGAATCTTTATTAAATGTTTGCTAGTTGAAAAGATGGTTATCGTTGTTCCGATGATGTTTAGATTTGCATGTTCACTTTTGTGCTATGTTGTTTTGTACTCTGTTATCATGTTCTACCTGCTAGTATTTCCTTTCATACGTTTATGCTTGCTAGTAGTACATGTTGATGATTGGTGATGGTCTTCGGTGCATGACTGTCATCTGTCCCGAGTACCGTTGTTATGCATTGCATCCAGTTGATTAAATGCTTGCATGATGGAATTGTTGATATATTCTTGCATGATATTTATTGTTGATGCTAGTGGTCATGCTATGTTTCGGAGAAGTATGTAATGGTGATGTTCATGCTAGTCAGTATGCCATGCTCAGTGGATATGATTCATTGTTGATATGGTGGATAGTTATGTGATATCGTCATGATTATGTTGATATCATGTTCATGCATTATAATTGGCATCATGTTATTTTATCATGGCTCATCATATTTGCATTCAAGTTTAACCAGATTAAGTTGAACTTGAACAACTGTTGGCTGAGTCATGGTGTCGCTGAATCGAGCTGACCAGTGCAACCATGCTTGCCGATATGGGACGGCCCTAACTGGGTCTATTGTTGTGCCTCTCACCGGTGCCTTCAACGAGGGAAGGTTATGGGCGCATGCTACCCTGATCAGGTAGGCTGACATAAGCCTTGTGTGCTCGTTGTTGTTATATGGATCCGGGTCCCCGTGTGGGATCGTGGCCACGACGGTGGTCGTTGTGTCTTTGGTAGACACGGGGCCACCCAGGACTTAGCCCAAAGGGGAATTGGTTGGAGTGGTCGGGAGAGTGTCATGGCAGTAGGACGGTTTTGTCGGAATGTTGTTGGTCCACCCGAATGGGGGTGCGAGGCCATGGGTTCTGTAGTGTGGGTAGAGTGTACTAACCTCTGCAGAGTGTATATTAAATCTATCGATAGCCGTGCCCGTGAATAAGGGCCCAGTTCATGTAGGTCACACTGCGAGTCAACAGTAACAAGAATAATGTGCTTAATAACAACCCCGGTTCGTTTGAGACCAAGTGTTGGTCGTGGTTGTGATCGCCGTAAGGATCACGGGCCAAATATTGGTCGTGGTTGTGATCGCCGTAAGGATCACGGGCCAAATATTGGTCGTGGTTGTGATCGTCGTAAGGATCACGGTTTGAGACCTAGTGTTGGTCGTGGTTGTGATCACCGTAAAGATCACCGTGGTATCGAGGATACCGGGTTGTTGTATATTCGTGGTGTTGTGCGAAAGTCGTGGGTAAAAATCAAGCTCCTTGTGGTCATTTAATGTTTACTACGGTATTGTTTATACCAAGCTTGATTTGATCCTGAGATGATCGTGTGATGTCCGAGGTTGGTAAGTGATGCATGTGTTGGTTACAAGGTAGCCCGAGCATAATAAGTGGTGCATATAGTGTCATCATGTTGCATGCTAGTATCGTCATATTCATATGTTCATGCCAGGTTCATGTTGTTCTAGCTGTATCATGTTCATGTTGATGCAATGTTGCTATGATGATATCATGTTAATTTCTGCTTCACCTGTAATTTCCATGCTGTTGTTTGTCTTGAATGCTTCTGGTTATTGTGAGCTCTCAAGTACATTCAATGTACTGACCTGGCGTGTCATGCCAGTTTGCAGGTCATTCCGGATTTGATTGCTTGTTTGCCGTGGAGTCCTTGTTTGCAAGCTAGGATAAGCGTTCCAGCCAGAGTCCCTGCGGAGTGGAGTTCACCACCGTCGTCGTTGTTCCGCTGCTAGAGTTCTTCCACTGCATTGTGTTGTTTTGCTGCTTGCATAGAGCAACCGTGGCAGGCATAGTGTCGCCGTGCCGATGTAACCCTTGTACCCAAATAGATTGTAATAAAGAGTCGGTTTGTTCTATGCTAAGAAGTGTCGTATTCCATAAGACTTCATCTCGATCTCTGGGCTGGAATATGGGGCGTTTTGGTTTTCTATGAGCCTGGGTGCCACACCACAAGGGTGGAGGGCACACCCTACCTGCCTCATGGGCCACCTGGTAGGCCCCTAATGCCCATCTTCTGCTATATGGTGTCTTTTGCCCTGGAAAAAATTCAGAAGGAAGCTTTCAGGATGAAGCGCCGCCATCTCGAGGCAGAACCTGGGTAGGAGCAATCTAGGGCTCCGGTGGAGCTCTTCTGCCGGGGAAACATACCTCCGCGAGGGGGAAATTGTCGCCATCGTCATCACCATCGATCCTCTCATCGAGAGGGGGTCAATCTCCATCAACATCTTCACCAGCACCATCTCCTCTCAAACCCTAGTTCATCTCTTATATCCGATATTTGTCTCAAAACCTCAGATTGGTACCTGTGGGTTGCTAGTAGTGTTGATTACTCCTTGTAGTTGATGCTAGTTGGTTTATTCGGTGGAAGATCATATGTTCATATCCTTAATGCATATTAATACCCCTATGATTATGAACATGAGTATGCTTTGTGAGTAGTTACGTTTTCTCCTGAGGATATGGGAGAAGTCTTGTTATAAGTAATCATGTGAATTTGGTATTCGTTCGATATTTTGATGAGATGTATGTTGTCTCTCCTCTAGTTGTGTTATGTGAACGTCGACTACATGACACTTCACCATGATTTGGTCCTAGGGGAAGGCATTGGGAAGTAATAAGTAGATGATGGGTTGCTAGAGTGACGGAAGCTTAAACCCTAGTTTATGTGTTGCTTTGTAAGGGGCTGATTTGGATCCATATGTTCCATGCTATGGTTTGGTTTACCTTAATTCTTATTTCCCAGTTGCAGATGCTTGTGGGAGGGGTTAATCATAAGTGGGATGCTTGTCCAAGGAAGGGCAGTACCCAAGCATCGGTCCACCCACATATCAAATTATCAAAGTAACGAACGTGAATCATATGAGCATGATGAAAACTAGCTTGACAGTAATTCCCATGTGTCCTTGGGAGTGCTTTGCTTTATATAAGAGTTTGTACAGGCTTGTCCTTTGCTACAAAAGGGATTGGGCCACCTTGATGCACCTTGTTTACTATTGTTACTTGTTACCCGTTACCAATTACCTTATCACAAAACTATCTGTTACCGATAATTTTAGTGCTTGCAAACAATACCTTACTGAAAACCGCTTGTCATTTCCTTTTGCTCCTCATTGGGTTCGACACTCTTACTTATTGAAAGGACTATGATAGATCCCCTACACTTGTTGGTCATCAAGAATCTTTTCTGGTGCCGTTGCCGGGGAGTGAAGCGCCTTTCGTAGGTGGAATTTGGTAAGGAAACATTTATATAGTATGACTGTCACTTGTTACTATGGAAAATAATCCTTTGAGGGGCTTGTTCGTGGTATCTTCACCGCGACCAGAAGTGCAAAGAGTTGCTCCTCAACCTACTGAACCTATTAAAAATATTTACTTTGAAATTCCTTCAGGTATGATAGAGAAACTGCTAGCTAATCCCTATACAAGAGATGGAACATTACATCCTAATACGCACCTAATCTATGTGGATGAAGTTTGTGGATTAATTAATCTTGCGGGTATGCTCGAGGATGTTGTCAAGAAGAAGGTTTTCCCTTTATCTTTGAAGGGAAAGGCATTGACATGGTTTAGGCTATGTGATGATATTGGATCATGGAACTACAACCAATTGAAATTCGAATTTCATCAGAAGTTTTATCCTATGCATCTGGTTCATCGTGATCATAATTATATATATATAATTTTTGGCCTCGTGAAGGAGAAAGTATCGCTCAAGATTGGGGGAGGCTTAAGTCAATGTTATATTGATGCCCCAATCATGAGCTCTCGAGAGAAATTATTGTTCAAAAAATTTATGATCGACTTTCTCTTAATGATCGCTCCATGCTTGATACTTGTTGTACTGGTTCTTTTATGATGAAGACTATTGAATTCAACTGGGATTTATTGGAGAGAATTAAATGCAACTCTGAAGATTGGGAACTCGACGAAGGTAAGGAGTCGGGTATAACCCCTACGTTTGATTGTGTTAAATCTTTTATGGATACCGATGCTTTTCGTGAATTTAGCACTAAATATGGACTTGACTCTGAGATAGTAGCTTCTTTATGTGAATCATTTGCTACTCATGTTGATCTCCCTAAGGAGAAGTGGTTTAAATATCATCCTCCCATTGAAGTGAAAGTAGTAGAACCTATTAAAGTTGAAGAAAAAACTATCACTTATAATGTTGATCCTATTGTTCCTACCGCTTATATTGAGGAACCACCTTTCCGTGTTAGAATAAAGGATCATGCTAAAGCTTCAACTGTGGTTCGTAAGAGTAATGCTAGAACACCTACACCCCTTGAGAAAATTAAAGTTGAACCTAGTATTGCTATGGTTAAAGATCTCTTGGTAGATAATATTGATGGGCATGTTATTTATTTCTGTGATGAAGCTGCTAGAATTGCTAAACCCAATACTAAAAATAAACATAGACATGTTGTTGGCATGCATGTTGTTTTGGTTAAAATAGGAGATCATTGAATCATGGCTTATGTGATATGGGTGCTAGTGTGAGTGCAATACCTCATTCCTTATACAAAGAAATTATGCATGATATTGCACCTGCTGAAATAGAATATATTGATGTTACTATTAAGCTTGCAAATAGAGATACTATTTCACCAATTGGGATTGTTAGAGATGTTGAAGTCTTGTGTGGGAAAATTAAATACCCTACCGATTTTTGTGTTCTTGGTTCCCCACAAGATGACTTTTGTCCCATTATATTTGGTAGACCCTTCTTGAATACTATTAATGCTAATATAGACTACGAAAAGGATATTCTTACCACTAGTTTAGGGGATATGTCTCATGATTTTAATTTTGCTAAATTTCGTAGACAACCCATGATAAAGAATTGCCTAGTAAAGATGAAATTATTGGTCTTGCTTCTATTGTCGTGCCTCCTAATGATCCTTTAGAACAATATTTGCTAGACCATGAAAATGCTATGTTTATGAATGAAAGAAGGGAAATAGATGAAGTATTATTTAAACATGGACCTATTTTGAAACACAACTTGCCTGTTTAAATCCTAGGGGATCCTCCTCCACCCAAGGGAGATCCCGTGTTTGAGCTTAAACAATTACCTAATACTCTTAAATAGGCTTATCTTGATGAAAAGAAGATATATCATGTTATTATTAGTGCTAACCTTTCAGAGCATGAAGAAGAAAAAATATTGAAAAATCTAAAGAAGCACTGTGCTGCTATTGGGTATGCTCTTGATGATCTTAAGGGCATTAGTCCCACTCTATGCCAGCACAAATTGTTTTTGAGAAAGATGCTAAACCAGTTGTTGATCATCAACGACGGTTAAATCCTAAGATGAAAGAAGTGGTAAGAAATGAAATACTAAAGCTTTTGGAGGTAGGTATAATTAATCATGTTGCTGATAGTCAGTGGGTAAGTCTTGTCCATTGTGTCCCGAAGAAGGGAGGTATTACTGTTGTTCCTAATGATAAGGATGAATTGATCCCACAAAGAATTGTTACACGTTATAGAATGGTAATTGATTTCCACACATTAAATAAAGCTACTAGAAAAGATCATTATCCTCTACCTTTTATTGATCAAATGCTAGAAATACTATCCAAACATACACATTTTTGCTTTCTAGATGGTTATTCTGGTTTCTCTCAAATACCTGTGTCACAAGAGGATCAGGAAAATACTACATTTACTTGCCCTTTTAGTACCTTTGCTTATAGACATATGCCTTTTGGTTTATGCAATGCACCTGCTACCTTTCAAAGATGTATGACTGCTATATTCTCTGACTTTTGTGAAAAGATTGTTGAGGTTTTCATGGATGATTTCTCCGTTTATGGAATTTCTTTTGATGATTACTTAAGCAACCTTGATCGAGTTTTGCAGAGATGTAAAGAAACTAATCTTGTCTTGAATTGGGAGAAGTGCCACTTTATGGTTAATGAAGGTATTGTCTTGGGCATAAAATTTCTGAAAGAGGTATTGAAGTTGATAGAGCTAAAGTTGATGCTATTGAAAAGATGTCGTGTCCTAAAGATATCAAAGTATAAGAAGTTCTCTTGGTCATGCAGGTTTTTATAGGAGGTTTATTAAAGATTTCTCTAAAATTTCTAGGCCTCTGACTAATCTCTTACAAAAACATGTTCCTTTTGTCTTTGATGATGATTGTGTAGAAGCATTTGAAATACTTAAGAAAGCCTTGATTTCTGCACCTATTGTTCAGCCACTTGATTGGAATTTACCCTTTAAAATTATGTGTGATGCTAGTGATTATGTTGTAGGTGCTTGAAAGATCGTGGATGTCGCCTAGAGGGGAGGATGAATAGGCGCTTTAAAATAATTACGGTTTAGGATTGAACAAATGCGGAATAAACCTAGCGGTTAATTTGTCAAGCACAAAATCTAAAACAACTAGGCTCACCTATGTGCACCAACAACTTATGCTAAGCAAGATAAGTAACTATTTGATAGCAAGATATATGACAAAGAACAATATGGCTATCACAAAGTAAAGTGCATAAGTAAAGGACTCGGGTAAGAGATAACCGAGGCACGCGGAGACGACAATGTATCCCGAAGTTCACACCCTTGCGGATGCTAATCTCCGTTTGGAGCGGTGTGGAGGCACAATGCTTCCCGAGAAGCCACTAGGGCCACCGTAATCTCCTCACGCCCTCGCACAATGCAAGATGCCATGATTCCACTAAGGGACCCTTGAGGGCGGTCACCGAACCTGTACAAATGGCGACCCTTGGGGGCGGTCACCGAACCCGTACACTTTGGCAACCCTTGGGGGCGGTCACCGGTACCCGTCAAATTGCTCGGGGCGATCTCCACAACCTAATTGGACACCACGAAGCTTGCCCGGAGCTTTACACCACAATGATTGAGCTCCAAGCACCACCAACCATCCAGGGCGCCAAAGCACCCAAGAGGAACAAGCTCAAGGGCACCAAGCACCCAAGAGTAATAAGCTTCTCAACTTGAAACTTCCATGTATCACCGTGCAGAACTCAAACCGATGCACCAAATGCAATGGCAAGGGCACACAGAGTGCCCAAGTCCTTCTCTCCCAAATCCCACCGAAGCAACTAATGCTAGGGAGGAAAATGAGAGGAAGAACAAGAAGGAGAACACCAAAAACTCCAAGATCTAAATCCAAGGGGTTCCCCTCACATAGAGGAGAAAGTGATTGAGGGAAACGTGGATCTAGATCTCCTCTCTCTTTTCCCTCAAAAACTAGCAAGAATCCATGGAGGGATTGAGAGATAGCAAGCTCGGAGAAGGTCAACAATGGGGGAAGAACACGAGCTCAAAGGATAAGGTTCAATGGGGAAGAAGACACCTTTTATAGGTGGGGGAAAATCCAACCGTTATGCTCATAGCCCGCATAGAGCGGTACTACCGCTAGGGCGGTACTACCCCTTTGAAAAACAACAGCGAGGAGGCAAAAGGCCAGTAGAACCACTGGAGCGGTACTACCGCTCGACCTCTCGGTACTACCGCAAATGGTAGCGGTACTACTGCCTGCGAGCGGTACTAAAAAAATACTTTTGTGCATACTTCCGCTGAGCAAAACACGAGATTTTGGTCCGAAGCGGTACTACCGCTTAGGAGCCGCGGTAGTACTGCTCTGGAGCGGTACTACCGCTCAGGAGCCGCGGTAGTACCGCTCTGGAGCGGTAGTAAAAATTTACATCCGCTCTAGTCGCGATAGTACCGCTGCAGCCTTTACCAAAACAGCCACAACTTTTGCAAACGGACCTCGAATTCAACGAAACCAAGTTTGTTGGAAAGCTAACGACATGGGCTAACACAATCTTGATAGAAATATCAAGAATAAGCAAATGAGAAAAGTCCCATAAGAAAAAGGTAAGAACCCTTTCTCGGATAAGACCGATAAAACCTCCAACACCGAAAACATCATAGAAGACGCATGCGAACTCCGTTTTCGATGAACTCAAGCTTGTCATCAAGATGACCATAAGCTCTAAGACTCACAAAGATAACCAAACAAGAACCAAGAAACATGATGCAAGGTTGCAATGGTTTGAGCTCTCTACTAACGATACGATCAAGCTACCAACTTGAGAGTCCCTCTTGATAGTACGACAAACGATCCTATAACTCGGTCTCCCAACTACCACCACGAGACCGGTAAAATAGAAAACCTATCAAGGGAAAACCTTTGCCTTGCACATGGTCCACTTGAGCTAGATGAAGACGATCTTGACTCCCTCAAGTTGGACCACCTTTCTTGATTGTGTTGGCTCGATGAAGACTAGATGATTGCTCCCCATAGTCCACTATGGGTGAGCCACTCTTAGGCACATCTTCACAAGTCCATTGACACCACAATGGATGGCAAGATTCAAGCACTTGATATCTTCGCGATGCTCCACTTGAACTTGCACACGACAATCTTGATGACGATCACCACTTGATGTCATCCTTTCCATGGGTTGTATGATATCTGCCTCTTGACGCAAGCCCATGGACACGTACCTAACCCCACGTAGAACTCTCACATAGACCATGGGTTAGTACACAAAGTGCAATGGACAATGCTTACCATACCATGGGATCACTTGATCCCTCTCGGTACATCTTCTACGCTTTCTGAGTTGATCAACTTGATTCACTCTTGACTTAGTCTTGATCAACCTTGAATCTTTCCAACTCTCTTCATTTGGATGATGTCTTGAAGGTAAACATGAATGATCACACAATCTTCTTCTTCAAGACATGCTTGCAATAAGCTCAACACTCACATGACCAATATTTGGATAATTCCTTAATAGCACATTGGTCAACTCATAAACTCCTTGAAACTAACACATGGACTTCAAGAAAAACCTATGGATAAATCCTTCAAATATAACTCAAGACAACCATTAGTCCATAGAGATTGTCATCAATTACCAAAACCAAACATGGGGGCACCGCATGTTCTTACAATCTCCCCCATTTTGGTAATTGATGACAATCACTTTCAAGAGAGTTTATACAAGGAATTATGCATCACCATGCAATGCAACAACAAATGATGCATGAGAATGAGATGCAAAAGCTTAGGAACCAAAACCAAAGCAAGGAGAAGACTCAGACGACTTCTCCACAAAACTCTCCGAAACTTCTCCCCCATTGGCATCGATTGCCAAAATGGGCGAAAAGCTTAGAAGGCCAATATAAATTGTGATCCTCCAGAAATTGTGTATGTCTCAACAAGAGAGTAGAATGCAATACACATATCCAACTGTCAGTACTTGGAGGAAGACAAACTATATTGAGGCCCAAAGATTGCAACGGAAAGATATGCCACAAAGACATAACAAAGAAAGACACAAGAAATCAAAAGATACCAATTGAAGCAACTAGACCAATAATCCTACGAGCCACAAGAAAAGATAATAAAAGCGCAAAGGAGTGTTCTAAAGAAACTAGAGAAGCTCCCCATGATTTGTGCACACATAAGAATATTTGTACTTGAATAAAAAGTGCACAAAATAGGATCATAGCTCCCCCAAAATCAATAGAAACTCACATCCAGTGCAAGTGCGCAAATAGGAAACAAAGCATAGTGCTTGCAACAAGCACAAGGTTGAGCAACATGTAAGAGAGGCAACTTAAGAAAAGGCTCAACCAAAAATGATGTGTGTGAGTCATGGCGAAGCACTTAAGAAGACTAAAATTAGGATGAGCATTAAGCATCAACATAGTCTTGAAAGAATGAGGCGCACGATGCAAGGCCTATCATTCCCACACACAACTGGCAAATGGGATCACAAGCTTACTAATAAGCAAATAGAGAACCTATGCTTGTGACAACCCGTGCTGGAGATAGACGAAGAGAGGCTCATCAAGACGAGGGATACCAAGCCTCGTAAAGATAAGCAAGAGGAAAATAATCTTCACCACACAAGAGTGCATCAAGATGCAACGATAGAGGACACGCACTCAAGGCAAAAGCTTTCACGGAGCCACCAAATAAATAACATAAGAAATACAAGGTGGACATGAAAGAAAGGATATCATCTAGATATGCAACTTCTCTCAAGTGTATAAGATTCTAGGTAGACGAAATCATGAAGATATATCTACAAAGAAGGATGTACACCCGGAATAGTTACAACACGAAGGAACAAGATATCCAAAAGGAAGTCATAGATATACCAATAAGATATTTGCTTGGAAGCATAGCACATGGCTAGATATGGTCTTATTGGATATAGATGAATTCCTACCACACAACCATCAAAGACATCACAACTAGCAACATGAGATCATCATTGAGATGCTTTGAGAAAGGAAACAAGTATCACAAGAACTAGTGAAACACATGCCATGATACAACCTACACAAGGTTGATGCAATAAATGTGTGCATGAAGTAGATAAAGATACTTGTTACCGAGATATCATTGGAAGGATGTAGTAGATACCCATTGAAGGTAGATAGTAGTTCATTGATCATCCTAGCTTGACTCCAAAATGCACATGGTGACAACACCTTCCTTGTGAGTGAGCCGAGCATCCAATGAATCTCCAAATGTTCCTAGAAGAACAACACACACTAAACGGTACACAAACTCATTGGGACCAAATAGTTAGGAACACCAATACATAGGACAAACTCCACATAAATATGTGCATATAGATTTGAAAAAGAATTTCATGCACATCTCATACAAATTGAGACTAGGTGGAGTTTCCCCTATATATTGAGTCAAAGAAATAAAGCATGCCATAAAACATACATGAAGTAAATATGCATGCTCAAGACTTTCAAGAACTAAAACCAAAACAAAACGAAATGCCAAGAGAAAAGGATACCAAACAGATAAATCATCACTTGGAAGATACCATTAAAGATACAACAAGGAGTGAGATATCCATTGATACACACTAAAATAAAAGATGTCAAACTCCCAAAGAGAGGATGGTTCCAAACAAACCAAGCTCTCAACAAAGTTTCATGATGGCACAAAGTACCAAAAAGAAATGGCTTGCCTTCCACCTACACCCTTGATAAGGATCACAAGAAGAGTGTTCTAGAGAAAATAGGATAGCTCCCCACGAGTTGTGCATTATATAGGGAATTTGTATTTGAATACAAAATGCACAAGGTGGGATCACCACTTTCACTATATCTAGAAAACCCTAGACAAGAACAAGAAATAAACAAGATCCACAAGTGGTATGGAAGACAATGGGAGTTGACACAAACCTTGGCAAGCGAAAAGGCAAATAAAAACAAAAGCCAATGTAAAGATTATCAATAAATTCTACCACAAAAAAGTGACTACCAATTGTCAAAAGACAAGAAGTATTTGGAAATAATTCCCGGTGGTAGATAACAAGGATATCCGACATCATATTCACACCGAACACAAGCAAATTGCAACTTGTAGAGCTAACATGCCACCTAGGAACAAGATAATCTACAATATCAATTCTAGGTGACAATATCTCAAATGTACACATTTTCTAGGCTTGTAATATGCACTTAGCATATTACTCCCCCATAATGTGATACCAATAAGAACTTAACAAGAGGCAATAAGAGGACCCAACAAGAGATAATCAATGGAATTTTGAGAATTTGAATTTCTCATGAGAGATATACCACCTAGCGACTAGATAATCTTGTAATATCAATACTAGATGGTATTCCTCATGTACACACATTTATAGGATTGTGAGGTGCACAAAGCACATCACTCCCCCAAAATGGGATGTTTCATTAATCTCTCACACGAGCCAACTAGGATACAAACAAGAAGCAAAAAGGCTCAAAGCACGACACACACGTACATGATGTGCAAACCATCACACAGTTGGAAGCACAACATATATAAACACATGCAAGGAACAAAACCAAAACATGCAAGGGGGCAAGTAACTTTCAATGTCAACAATTTAAGTACAAGTTACCGCAAGGAGGCACGTTGGATATAAGATAGAAACTTGATAATCCAATTGACTTGGCTTGAGACAATAAGAATGATGAAGTCCCCTTAATTCTTCGTAATGTAGCCAAGTCTCCAATGCCCTCCATCAACACCTATTGATAAAGTTTGAGTTTGGTGGTCCCCAACCAAGTTGGGTCCTAAGAGGTTAGTCACAATAGGATTGGCTACCCAAATGGTTCTTTTCTTGACACCACTTTGAGTACCAACAAACTTGGCAAACACATTGCCAACCTTATCCTTTCCAAGAGAATATATATCATCAATAATAATTGGGTTGGATAAGTTACCACTAGTGGATGAAGAAGCAACATGACCTTTCTCATGACATAAGTAGCAACGTCTACTCTTCACTTTCTTCTCACTTGATTTCTCAACAAGAGAAGCATTAACTTGAGTCTTCTTGGGAAGTGGCCTTTCTTCAACTTGAGGTTGAGCATGAGATTGAACTTGTGGCCTCTTCCCTTGTTTCTTGTCACAAATGGCCTTCTTCTTCAATGGGAAAGATCTAACATGATGCCCTTCAATTTTGCACTTGGAGCAAATAATCTTGGCCGAATTCTTGACTTGCTCTTGGCCCTTCTTCTTGATTCTCTTGGACTTCTTCTTCTTATTGGAGTTGAACCCAAGTCCACCTTTGTCATTGTGGGATTTTTGCACACTCAAGATATTGTTGAGTGTGGAATTCCCTTCATGACCCTTTTCCAAGTCTTTCTTCAAAGATGTGACTTCGGCCTTGAGCTCTTTGATTTCCTCTACATGGTTAGTCTCAACACAAGTACTAGAGGAAGTATAAGCTTCATTGTTAGAGCAACAAGGCAAGGAAATCAATTCATCACAAGATGTACCAACATTGTGATTAGAAGAATTACAAGGACTAGCACATGGCAATATACTATCTTGACTAGAAGTGGTGCTAGTATCCACATGAGGCTCACTAGATGTTACCTTAGCAATCATGGCCTTATGAGATATCTTTATCACACTATGGGATACTAGAAGATCATCATGAGAGCTTGAGATCTTTTCATGACTTTCTTCCAATTTCCCATAATTGCTAGATAGCACGTTAAGTTGAGCCCGTAGCTCAACATTCTCCTTCAAAATGGATGCTTCACAATTAATAGAGTTAGTAGCACAAGCATCATCATTTACAACAATATGAGAGTACAACTTGGCAAGCTCTTTTAAATAAGAAGCTTCAAGTTGGGTATGAGACTCGGTGAGTTTGATGAGCTCACCCTTGATGACCATTGTGCCATTTTCGAGGTGCTAAAAATCCTCAAGGAGTCTAGCATGAGAAACTTCAAGCTTAGCATTTCTATTTTTGAAATCATTGGCCACCTCAAGAGCTCTATCATGAGATTCCCTCACTCTAGATAATTCTAGAGCAAAAGTCTCCTCAAGAGATTCAGAGGTGGTTTTTTCATGTTCAAGAGCTTGAGATAGCTCCATGATCTCATTTGCATAATCACGCTCAAGAGCTTCCATTTTCTCAATGGTGACCTCATGCTCCTCTAGACGAGATTCCAACTCCTCAATGTATTTCTTGCCATCAATGGCAATGGACATTATTTCCATGAAGTTGGAATGAGCAATTTTATTTTTATGAAGAGCTTTAAAAATCATTTCCCCCCTTAATTTTTAAGGAGGCAACATTATCATTCTCTTCATCATTATCCTCATCTTCATTAGCATCAACATCATCATCAAGAGACATATTGGGGTACAAAGTAGGAGATACCTTTGACGCCTTAGCCATAAGGCAAAAAGCAATACATGATGAAGTAGGATCCCTTGAGGCACCATTAAACACCACATCTTGTTCCATGGAATGTTCGGTTTCCTCTACATTGTTAGCACAACAATTCGAGGAAATAGATGCATTTTTATCATGGAAACAAGACATAGCAAGCATATCATCATGAGATTTAGTCGAGCAATTTCTACATGATATGCAAGGACTATCAACACAAGCATGTGAAACATTTGGAGTGCTCGAAGTGTTAAAGTCCAAAGAAGGAGCATTGCAATAATATAGTGATGAAGGATCATCCACAATATGCATACTATCATCATTACAATGACCAACACTACTCACCAAATCATTACCTTGTGGAAAACCACATGTAGGTGAAGTAGAAGAAGTTGAGAAGACTATACGGCCGGAGGTGGAGGGAGAACAATCATCCCCACAAATCTTGGACACACCATATTTATCTTGAAGCTTCGTCCACAACTCATGAGCATCCCAGAACGGCATGAGTTGAAATATAACTACATTGCTCAAAGCATCAAAAAGCACATTATAAGCTTGAGCATTGAGATAAGAGTTTTTCTCATCCTCTAAAGATAAGCTTTGGGGATCCTTTGGAGGAGAAAAATCCATATCTACAATTCTCTCTAAATTTGGGTCCATGACCCTAAACAGATTAAGCATGCGAATTACCCAAACGTCAAAATTTGTGCCATCGAAACTAAGAGTGTCACAGAATCCTAATCCCCTACTCGACATCTTTACTCTTTGGGCGGTTAATCCCAACAAAGAGAGATGAGGCTCTGATACCAACTGAAAGATCGTGGATGTCGCCTAGGGGGTGAATAGGCGCTTTAAAATAATTACGGTTTAGGCTTGAACAAATGCGGAATAAACCTAGCAGTTAATTTGTCAAGCACAAAACATAAAACAACTAGGCTCACCTATGTGCACCAAAAACTTATGCTAAGCAAGATAAGTTACTATGTGATAGCAAGATATATGACAAACACCAATATGGCTATCACAAAGTAAAGTGCATAAGTAAAGGGCTCGGGTAAGAGATAACCGAGGCACACGGAGACGACGATGTATCCCGAAGTTCACACCCTTGCGGATGCTAATCTATGTTTGGAGCGGTGTGGAGGCACAATGCTCCCCAAGAAGCCACTAGGGCCACCGTAATCTCCTCACGCCCTCGCACACTGCAAGATGCCGTGATTGCACTAAGGGACCCTTGAGGGCGGTCACCGAACCCGTACAAATGGCGACCCTTGGAGGCGGTCACCGAACCCGTACACTTTGGCAACCCTTGGGGGCGGTCACCGGTACCCGTCAAATTGCTCGGGGCGATCTCCACAACCTAATTGGAGACCCCGACGCTTGCTCGGAGCTTTACACCATAATGATTGAGCTCCAAGCACCACCAACCGTCTAGGGTGCCAAAGCACCCAAGAGGAACAAGCTCAAGGGCACCAAGCACCCAAGAGTAATAAGCTTCTAAACTTGAAACTTCCACGTATCACCGTGGAGAACTCAAACCGATGCACCAAATGCAACGGCAAGGGCACACGGAGTGCCCAAGTCCTTCTCTCCCAAATCCCACCGAAGCAACTAATGCTTGGGAGGAAAATGAGAGGAAGAACAAGAAGGAGAACACCAAGAACTCCAAGATCTAGATCTAAGGGGTTCCCCTCACATAGAAGAGAAAGTGATTGGTGGAAACGTGGATCTAGATCTCCTCTCTCTTTTCCCTCAAAAACTAGCAAGAATCCATGGAGGGATTGAGAGATAGCAAGATCGGAGAAGGTCAACAATGGGGGAAGAACACGAGCTCAAAGGATAAGGTTCAATGGGGAAGAAGACACCCTTTTATAGGTGGGGAAAATCCAACCGTTATGCTCACAGCCCGCACAGAGCGGTACTACCGCTCCAAGGAGCGGTACTACTGCTAGGGCGGTAGTACCCCTTTGAAAAACAACAGTGAGGAGGCAAAAGGCCAGTAGAACCGCTGGAGCGGTACTACTGCTCGACCTCACAGTACTACCGCAAATGGTAGAGGTACTACTTCTTGCGAGCGGTACTAAGAAAATACTTTTGTGCCTACTTCCGCTGAGCAAAACACGAGATTTTGGTCCGAAGCGGTACTACCGCTTAGGATCTGCGGTAGTACTGCTCTAGAGCGGTACTACCGCTCAGGAGCCGCGGTAGTACCGCTCTGGAGCGGTAGTGAAAAATTACATCCGATCTAGTCGCGATAGTACCGCTGCAGCCTTTACCAAAACAGCCACAACTTTTGCAAACGGACTCCGAATTCAACGAAACCAAGTTTGTTGGAAAGCTAACGACATGGGCTAACACAATTTTGATAGAAATATCAAGAATAAGCAAATGAGAAAAGTACCATAAGAAAAAGGTAAGAACCCTTCCTCGGATAAGACCGGTAAAACCTCCAACACCGAAAACATCATAGAAGACGCATGCGAACTCCGTTTTCGATGAACTCAAGCTTGTCATCAAGATGACCATAAGCTCTAAGACTCACAAAGATAACCAAACAAGAACCAAGAAACATGATGCAAGGATGCAATGGTTTGAGCTCTCTACTAACGATACGATCAAGCTACCAACTTGAGAGTCCCCCTTGATAGTACGACAAATGATCCTATAACTCGGTCTCCCAACTACCACCACGAGACCGGTAAAATAGAAAACCTATCAATGGCAAACCTTTGCCTTGCACATGGTCCACTTGAGCTAGATGAAGACGATCTTGACTCCCACAAGTTGGACCACCTTTCTTGATTGCGTTGGCTCGATGAAGACTAGATGATTGCTCCCCCATAGTCCACTATGGGTGTGCCACTCTTAGGCACATCTTCACAAGTCCATTGACACCACAATGCATGGCAAGATTCAAGCACTTGATCTCTTTGTGATGCTCCATTTGAACTTGCACACGACCATCTTGATGACGATCACCACTTGATGTCATCCTTTCCATGGGTTGTATGATATCTGCCTCTTGACGCAAGCCCATGGACACGTACCTAACCCCACGTAGAACTCTCACATAGACCATGGGTTAGTACACAAAGTGCAATGGACAATGCTTACCATACCATGGGATCAGTTGATCCCTCTCGGTACATCTTCTACACTTTGTGAGTTGATCAACTTGATTCACTCTTGACTTAGTCTTGATCAACCTTGAATCTTTCCAAATCTCTTCATTTGGATGATGTCTTGAAGGTAAACATGAATGATCACACATTCTTCTTCTTCAAGACATGCTTGCAATAAGCTCAACACTCACATGACCAATCTTTGGATAATTCCTTAATAGCACATTGGTCAACTCATAAACTCCTTGAAACCAACACATGGACTTCAAGAAAAACCTATGGACAAATCCTTCAAATATAACTCAAGACAACCTTTAGTCCATAGAGATTGTCATCAATTACCAAAACCAAACATGGGGGCACCGCATGTTCTTACAGTGTTGTTCTTGGTCAAACAGTTGATAAGAAATTAAATGTTATCCAATATGCTAGTAAAACTCTAGACAATGCCCAGAGAAATTATGCTACTACTGGAAAAAAAAAATAGCAGTCGTATTTGCTTGTGATAAGTTCAGACCTTATATTGTTGATTCCAAAGTAGTTGTTCACAGTGATCATGCTGCTATTAAATACCTTATGGGAAAGAAAGATGCTAAACCTTGACTTACTACATGGGTTCTCTTGTTACAAGAATTTGGTTTGCATATTATTGATAGAAAGGGAGCTGAGAACCCCGTTCCAGACAACTTGTCTAGGTTAGAAAATGTTCTTGATGACCCACTACCTATTGGTGATAGCTTCCCTGATGAACAATTAGCTATCATAAATGCTTCTCGTACTGCTCCATGGTATGCTGATTTTGCTAATTACATTGTTGCTCAATTTATACCAACTAGTTTCACATACGAGTAAAAGAAAAAGATTTTCTATGATTTAAGACATTACTTTTGGGATGACCCACACCTTTATAAAGAAGGAGTAGATGGTGTTATTAGACATTGTGTACCTGAGCATGAACAGGAATAGATCCTACGCAAGTGTCACTCCGAGGCATATGGAGGACACCACGCTGGAGATAGAACTGCACATAAGGTATTGCAATCCGGTTTTTATTAGCCTACTCTTTTCAAAGATGCTCGTAAGTTTGTCTTATCTTGCGATGAATGTCAAAGAATTGGTAATATTAGTAGACCTCAAGAAATGCCTATGAACTATTCACTTGTTATTGAACCATTTGATGTTTGGGGCTTTGATTATATGCGACCTTTTCCTTCCTCTAATGGGTATACACATATTTTAGTTGTTGTTGATTACGTTACTAAGTGGGTAGAAGCTATCCAAACTAGTAGTGCTGATCATAACACCTCTATTAAGATTCTTAAAGAAGTTATTTTTCTGAGGTTTGGAGTCCCTAGATACTTAATGACTAATGGTGGTTCACATTTTATTCATGGTGCTTTTCGTAAAATGCTTGCTAAGTATGATGTTAATCATAGAATTGCATCTTCATACCACCCTCAATCGAGTGGTCAAGTAGAATTGAGTAATAGAGAGATTAAATTGATCTTGCAAAAGACTGTTAATAGATCTAGAAAGAATTGGGCCAAGAAACTTGATGATGCATTATGGGCCTATACAACTGCATATAAAAATCCTATGGGTATGTCTCCGTATAAAATGGTTTATGGAAAAGCATGTCGCTTACCTCTCGAACTAGAACATAAGGCATATTGGGCTATTAAAGAGCTCAATTATGATTTCAAACTTGCCGGTGAGAAGAGGCTATTTGACATTAGCTCACTTGATGAATGGAGAATCCAGGCCTATGAGAATGCTAAATTGTTTAAAGAAAAAGTTAAAAGATGGCATGACAAAAGGATACAAAACCGTGAGTTTAATGTAGGCGATTATGTTTTGCTATACAACTCTCGTTTAAGATTTTTTGCAGGAAAACTTCTCTCTAAATGGGAAGGTCCTTACATTATCGAGGAGGTCTATCGTTCCGGTGCCATCAAAATCAACAACGCCGAAGGCACAAATCCGGAGGTGGTGAACGGTCAAAGAATCAAACATTATATTTCAGGTAATCCCATAAATGTTGAAACTAATGTTATTGACAGCGTAACTCCAGAGGAGTACATAAGGGACACTTTCCAGAATGTTTCAGACTCCGAAAAGGAATAGGTATGTGGTACGGTAAGTAAACCGACTCCAAAACTGCTCAAATAGCAATTTTTCTCCGTTTTGGAATATTTAAAAAATTAGGAAAATCAGAAGTAGTCCGAAAGAGATACAAGGCGTACACGAGGGTGGAGGGCGTGCCCCCTGCCTCATGGCCACCTCGTGTGACCTCCGGACTCTGTTTTCTTGGACGATACTTCTTTTGGTCGGTAAAAATTCATTATATAATCTCCTGAAGGTCTTGACGACCGTACCATGACGAAATCTGCTGTTTTTGTTTTGAGTTGTTTCTGTCACAGATTTAGAGCAATATGTCGTCCCAGGATTTGGAGGGAGAGATCTATGTGGCTGATTACCTTGCAGACCCCAAAGTCTATGGGGACTTGGAGCATTGTGGTTGGACCATGGAGGAAGAAGAAGACTATGACCCTAAGGGAGAGGAGGAGACAAGCTCAGATGAAGATGAAGCCTCACTACCTCAACCTGGGGACATGCATGTGGAGTTTAAAAAGTCAAGTCTCCCTAACAGAGCAAAGAAACCTAAGATCACGTTTATCCCTTTCCGTCTCTTGCAGGAAAACAAACAAGAACTATGTAAGAAGATACTAAGTCTTGAGCAGGAGATAGATGACTTAAGGGAGCAGAATTCTATCCTTAAGCGCAAGCTAAGGAAGAAGCCCACATCATCAACAACTCCATCATCACAACCTCCAAAGAAAGAGACATAAATACATGTAACATCCCAAATTTTCAATTTGGAATGTTATTCATAGGTCATCATATACATATCATATTTTTATTACATTTTGGTTGATCCTAGAAACTCTAAGCAACTCAAAGGACCCACGAAGAGAGTTGGGGGTTTCAATTATTTTCATATTTGAATTTTCTCAAATGTTGAAAAGAGGATCGATTTGGTTTTAATTATTTTTCCTCTTCAAAAATATTTCCAATATAAAATAAAAGAGAGGGGATAAAATGACTTCTCCAAAATAAAACAAATATTGAAGGACACATGTTAAAATCAATTAAGGATTTTATTTGTACTTTTTTGCTATTTTATTTGAATTAGGAAAAAAATGTGTTTTCAAAATTGCATTAGTAGCCCAAATAAATGTTCATTTTGTCCGCAATATTATTAGAGCATCGTGAAAATTTATTTCAGGATTTTTGGACTCCGTTTAGTATTTCTTTTGTTTGTTTTATTGCATCCGTTAAAAAAACGCGCACCTACCTAATGGGCCATGCCCGAGCCGGACTCCGCCCCGGCCGGCCTTTAAAGGGTGAGGCCCGCACCCCGCCGCCAGCCCAAGCCGCCACCGCCGCCCGGACCATAACCATAGCCGACGCCGCGCCATCACCGACGCCGCCGCCTCGCGCCGCCGCCGCCCTACCACCTGACACCACCGGAGCCGCCGCCACAGTCGCCCGACCCCGCCACCGCCGTCGACCTTGCCGGAGGTAGCCGCTGCCACCGTCTTTGTTTTTTCGGTTAAGTTAAAAACTGTGGGTTTTTTAGAAAACCATAGATCTGTTTTTTTAGAATAGATCGGTTCGGTCTTTCGTCGGTTTAATTATTTAGCGGACATTCGTCCGTTCCTTCGTTTTAATGAACGTGTTCACCATTTAGGATCTGTTAACGAATGATCGTTCATTAGCCTATTCGTCTCGTTTTATTTTCCAGGGTTTATTTGCAATTATTTTCGATCGTGAATTCTGCCCTGATCTTCGATCTAGTATAACTTTTTACTCGTTTATCCAAATTAGATGAAACCAACGTCTAAATCTTCGTCTCGAAGCCCTCTTTCCATTTAACCAACTTGAACATGATTTTGATACTGTAAAATTTGACTTTAGTCCAACTAGTAAACGAATCTTGTTTCGTTCGTAGTTTGAGTTTCGTTGCTCCGTTTGATTTGATTATTTTTGCAAACCGGAGTTCTTCAGTTGAACTTTCTGGTTAGATCTTCTTATTTGAGTTTTACCCATGCTTCTTGCTTGAGTGCTTATGTATGTTATTGTTTGTTTGTGATAGAATTCCCGAAGTGCAAGCATGCTACTACGAGTCTCTAGGTTTTCCAGATCATCACCAAGGCAAGTAACACTTTGATCATATTCCTTTATTACCCAGTTTTTATGCATTAGTTTCAATCCTCAAACATTGCATGGTTATGATCTGATTTAACATTTGGGTTTGGGAAGTAGCTGATGAGGTAGAACCTATTGTCCTTTTATTATCAAACCTTTGGGAGTTACTTCTACGTTATGCTTAGGATTGCTATGCTATGCTCGTAGACGTGGATTGGGTGAGTGTATCCATAACAGATGTGAGAAGTGTTAATTAATGGTTAACTTAAGGTGGCTACTTAAATACGCATCTAGGTGGATAGGTTGCGGGCACCTGAAGAATTCAGTGTTGTCCTAGGATATCCCAGAGTACCCGTGTGATCATCCTACGGTTTGCCACCCAGGCTCAAAGGGATCATAAGGTTATTCATGCTAGAAACTTCCGTGTGCAGCCGCAAGCTATTATGGGCTCTAGCATAGTTGAGTAGGTTGCATGACCTCTTTCAGTGGTGGGCTAGCAGATGTAGGGGAAAGTAGGTGTAACTGTCCATCCAGAGTAAAGAGTTAATATTTCTGAAAGACTGTGTCTCGGTCATCCATTTCTCAAACACCATGTAGTGCAAGAAATCTAACGGAGGAGATCGAGTCTTGTGGGGAAAAGTGTGCAAACCTCTTCAGAGTGTACAAACTAATCATGGTTAGCTGTGTCCCTGGTTATGGACATCTTGAGTATCTGGTTCTTGGATTATCATGTTGATCTCATCACTCTAAATTAATTTGTTGGGTTAATTGATATTGCCTAATTGGGATTGAGTTGGAGGGACCTTCTCAATATTTAACAACCACCATGATAGTTAAACAAATATATTCCTTTGATGTAGGAAAAAATTGGCTTTATGCAAAAACAATAACCATAGAGCTTTCCACCAGCCATTTATGCATTTAGTGATAGCATTTATTCTATTCATCGCTCTTTTGTGTTACTTTGCCAGGATATTCCATGTGCTGACCTATTCCGGGCTGCAACATAGCATGGTGCAGACTTTTTAGACGACGAGTAAGGTGCCATAGGTCGTTGTCGTTCACTCAGCTATGCCGTTGGAGTTGATGGACTCACTTTATCTTCCAAGCCTTCTGTTGTTATCCTTTTAGATGGCCTTAAGCCATGTTATTGTAATAAGTTCTCTTTTGAGACATTCGATGTAATAAGTGCGTGATTGAAACTCTATTATAAATCCTCAAGTACTGTGTGTGTCAGCATTATCGATCCAGGGATGACACTGATGCACAAAGACATGACCGTTTGAGGTCTGGTCGCTACAAGATGGTATCAGAGCACACGCTAACTGTAGGACACGACCACTAAGTTAAACCATAGGTCAGTCTTCTCTACTCATTTCTGACTCCTCTCCCTTTTCCACTCTTTAGGATGGCGGACTCAAGGAACAAGTTTACACAACCGGATGAAGATACACCTTTTGGGCGACACTTGAAGGAAGTCACTAGGTACCTAAACATTGGAATACCAAGCTTCACCGGGACCTACATCGCCACTTTACCAAAATACGAGCATTGGATGATTTGAGTTCAAGTTCCAGGAAGGACGTTCATGCCAGTCACTGAGCCCGTAGAGTTTTCCTTTGATGCACCAACCTGGAGTCTAGGAAAGAGCATGGCAGCCCACATTGCCATGGGACGCATTGGAGAAGTTTATCAGAAGGATCTTAAGGACACTATCTACCAGATATGTGGGCGCCGAGATGAGCAATGGGAGATGATCAGCACCAGGAGGGATAGGTCCATTGCAGCTTTCATCCAGGAGTTAAACCAGCACATTCGTCGCCAAGAGAACCAGATGTGTGCAAGCATGATAGATCTAAAGAAGGCGATGACTAGGATTACGGAGCTAGAAGAGGAACTCAAGTCTACACACAATGGATATGAGGAGGAAATGACGATACTAGTGGAGAAGAATGACGACCTGACAAGGAAGCTAGGAGTATTCATGGGATACCCCGCGCCAGGAGGAGATGACGACCATTCCAAGAACATTCGTTCGGAAGACTACATCATCATCGACGACACCGATTCTGACCCCGACGATAGCGATGATGACTATGTTGATGAAGCTGGAGTAGATATCATGGAGTCTTCCACCGGTTAAAACTTCTAGTCGACCACCATATCAGTAGTAGTATTCCCCCATGTATATAGAATAGTCCGAGCACTTTTGTAATGATAGTTAGACCGATTGTAAGCCCTTGTTTGAATTGATTGGTGTGATATGATTGTGTTTGCCTCATGGGCATATGGGTAGTGTTTTCCCTTTAGACCTCATTCTATTCTGTTTTCTCACCTTTTCTAAACCCATCAGATGCCTCCAAGACATGACAATGGATTTGCTTTCCCACCGGAGCTCACTCAGTTGATCCAGCAGCAGAATACCTTGATGCAACTACTAGTTCAGAATCAGAACCAAGGCAACAACAACAACAACCCACCTCCACCACCACCTGTTGATCACTTAGCCCATTTCCTAAGGCTGAATCCATCGGTGTTCTCTAGTAGCACCGAGCCGATTGTTGCAGATGATTGGCTCCGCAAGATTGGAAGGGATCCATCCACTACAGGATGCACAGATGCGGAGAGAGTGTGTTTTGCCGCACATCAGCTTGATGGACCGGCAGCATCATGGTGGGAGAATTTCACAGCCACTTACCCCATTAACACTGTTACATGGGATCAGTTTTAGCAAGCTTTACACATTGCCCATGTCTCAGCAGGAGCTATGAACATGAAGAAGCATGAGTTTCACAACTTGCGCCAAGGAGGACGCACAATGGGCTAGTATGTGGATGACTTTAGTAAGTTGGCATGCTATGCCCCTGATGACGTAGCTACGGATGCTGCTAAGCAGGAGAAGTTTCTGGTTAAGTCATTTACTACAATCGTTCTTTTTGATACTGGTGCATCGCATTCATACATATCAAGGGGATTCGTGGATAAGTATAAGTTGCCCACCAAATTTCTTAGGACACCTATGTTAGTAAGCTCACAAGGAGCGGAGCATATGGCAAGCCAAGGATGTTTTAAGATGCCATTGACCATAGGTAGGCATGTTTTCCCCTCAGATCTGATGATTCTGGAGTCTCAAGGATTGGATGTGATTTTGGGTATGGATTGGTTATCGATGTATGGAGGAAACATCGATTGCGCCAGTAAGTCAATTATGATCACCACCCCAGAAGGAAGAAGGGTCAAGTATGTATCCCAGCATGTGCCAAAGAGAACTCAAGTGAATTCCTTATCATGAGTTGTACAGGAGGAAGTACCAGTGGTGAAGGATTACCCCGGCGTATTTCTGGAGGAGTTGCCAGGCATGCCACCGGATAGAGACATTGAGTGTTTGATTGAACTTTTGCCAGGCACCGGGCCAATATCAAAGAGACCGTATTGGATGCCCGCAAAGGATTTGGAGGAAATTAAGAAGCAAATTAAGGAGTTACTGGACAAAGGTTACATTCGACCAAGTTCTTCACCTTGGGGAGCCCTAGTACTTCTAGTGGAGAAGAAGGATGGATCATTGAGGATGGTTGTTGATTATCGTGCATCGAATGAAGTGACGATCAAGAACAAGTACCCGCTGCCGATGATCAATGATTTGTTTGACCAGTTGCAAGGAGCTAAGGTATTTTCCAAGATCGATCTGCAATCATGATACCATCAGCTGAAGATTCGAGAGCAGAATATACCCAAGACAGCTTTTACCACAAGGTATAGGCTATACGAGTATACCGTTATGTCATTTGGTCTGACTAACGAGCCTGCCTATTTCATGAACATGATGAACAAAGTGTTTATGGAGTTTTTGGATAAGTTTGTTATAGTGTTCAGTGATGATATATTGGTCTACTCGAAGAATGAAGAGGAGCATAAGGAACATTTGCGTTTGGTTCTCGAGAAGCTCAGGGAACATCAATTATATGCCAAGTTCAGCAAATGTGAGTTTTGGTTGAAGGAAGTTGGATTTCCCGGACATGTTATATCTAGAGAAGGAATAGCAGTAGACCCCACTAAGGTTGTATCTATGACTAAATGGGTGGCACTCACATCAGTTGCAGAGATTAGGAGTTTTCTTGGACTCGCAGAATATTATCGAAGGTTCATTGAGAATTTCTCCAGAATTGCAAAGTCCATGACAGAGTTGTTGAAGAAGGACACCAAGTTCAAATGGACTGACGAGTGTGAAGCCAGTTTTCAGGAGTTGAAGAAACGTTTGGTTACAACCCCAGTGCTGATTCTTCTAGATCAACAAAAGGATTATCAAGTGTATTGCGACACTTCACGTCGAGGACTTGGAGCAGTGCTTATGCAAGAGGGAAGAGTTGTTTCTTATGCCTCACAACAGCTTAAACCTCATGAGTTGAATTATGCTACACAGGATTTGGAGTTAGCAGCAGTAGTGCATGCATTGAAGACATGGAGACATTTTCTCATCGGAAACCATTGTGAGGTATACACGGATCATAAGAGTTTGAAATATATCCTCACACAGAAGGAGTTGAACCTCAGGTAGAGGATATGGTTGGAGCTCATTAAGGATTATGATATGAAGTTGCACTACCATCCCGGAAAGGCTAATGTAGTAGCCGATGCGTTGAGTCGCAAGATTTATGTTAATACGCTCATGACCGGAGGATTACCCAAGGAGTTAGCAGAGGATCTTCGCGAGCTATGTTTGGAAATAGTACCGAGAGGTTATGTAGCAGCATTGGAAATTCATTCCACTTTGATGGATAAGATCAGAGAAGCCTAGAAGACTGACAAGGAGATTGGCGAGATAAAGGAAAGGATGAGCAAAGGAAAGGCTAAGGGATTTCGTGAGGATAAGCACGATACGTTATGGTTTCAGGATCACGTATATGTGCCTAATGACCCCGAGATCAGGAAGTTGATTCTGCAGGAGGCCCATGATTCGCCATATTCAATTCACCCAGGAAACACTAAGATGTATCTGGA
Source organism: Triticum dicoccoides (assembly GCF_002162155.2). Taxonomy (NCBI): domain Eukaryota; kingdom Viridiplantae; phylum Streptophyta; class Magnoliopsida; order Poales; family Poaceae; genus Triticum; species Triticum dicoccoides. The sequence continues at coordinate 678,272,910 of NC_041385.1, read as the reverse complement.
TTTGAAGGAAAGTTTCTGGTGGACCGGAATGAAGAAGGATATTGTCGAGGATGTAGCAGTATGTGATGTATGTCAGAGAGTTAAGGCAGACCATTAGAAGCCAGCAGGATTGCTACAGCCATTGCCGATACCCGAATGGAAGTGGGACAAGCTTGGCATGGACTTTATCACGGGATTGCCCAAGACTCGTTCAGGCTATGACTCTATATGGGTTGTAGTCAATCGATTGACGAAAGTAGCTCATTTCATCCCAGTGAAGACCACTTACACAAGCGCTAAGTTGGCAAAGATATACATGACCAGGATCATATGTTTGCATGGAGTTCCGAGGACCATTGTATCAGATAGAGGAACCCAGTTTACCTCAAAGTTCTGGAATCAGTTGCATGAGACTTTGGGTACCAGGCTAGAGTCCAGTACAGCCTTTCATCCAGAGATAAATGGACAGACCGAGAGAGTCAATCAGATTCTAGAGGACATGTTGAGAGTTGTACGCTAGATTATGGATCTAGTTGGGACGACAATCTTCTGTATGCAGAGTTCTCATATAACAACAGTTATCAAGCCAGTTTGAAGATGGCCCCTTTCGAAGCCTTGTATGGAAGGAGGTGCAGGACACCGTTATTGTGGGATGAAGTTGGAGACCATCAGTTGTTTGGACCAGATTTGATTAAGGAGTCTGAAGAGAAGGTTAAGATGATTCACGACAGACTCAAGGTAGCCCAGTCCCGACAGAAGAGTTATGCGGATTCAAAATGCAAGGAGACAGTTTACGAAGTTGGAGACAGAGTATATCTTCATGTATCACCGCTTTGAGGAGTTAAGCGTTTGGAGTTAAGGGAAAGTTAGCACCACATTTCGTGGGACCATACAAAGTTCTGGAACATATGGGAGAAGTTGCTTACAAGCTGAAATTGCTAGAAGGATTGTCAGGAGTTCACGATCTGTTTCATGTTTCCCAGTTAAAGAAGTGCCACCAAGAGATGGCCGATATTCCTCTAAGAGATACAGTTCCACTGGAAGCGATTCGGCTGGATAGTGATTTGAACTACGAGGAGAAACCAATGAAGATTCTCGAGTTTTCCAGCTGAGTCACACGCAACAAGGTTACCAAGTTTTGCAAAGTTTAGTGGAGCCACCATGCATATTGAGGAAGAAGCCACCTGGGAACGAGAGGAAGACCTACGGAAGAACCACCCACACCTATTTTCTAGCCAACCCGAATCTCGAGGGCGAGATTCATCTTAAGGGGGGTAGGTTTGTAACATCCCAAATTTTCAATTTGGAATCTTATACATAGGTAATCATATGCATATCATATTTTTATTGCATTTTCGTTGATCTTAGAAACTCTAAGCAACTCCAGGACCCACGAAGAGAGTTGGGAGTTTCAATTATTTTCATATTTGAATTTTCTCAAATATTAAAGAGAGGATCGATTTGGTTTTAATTATTTTTCATCTTCAAAAATATTCCCAATATAAAATAAAAGAGAGGGGATAAAATGACTTCTCCAAAATAAAAGAAATATTGAAGGAAATATCTTGAAATCAATTAAGGATTTATTTGGACTTTTATTGCTATTTTATTTGAATAAGGAACAAAATGCGTTTTTAAAATTGCATTAGTAGCCCAAATAAATGTTCACTTTGTCCGCAATATTATTAGAGGACCGTGAAAATTTATTTCAGGACTCCGTTTAGTATTTCTTTTGTTTATTTTCCTGCGTCCGTTAAAAAAATGTGCACCGACCTAACGGGCCGTGCCCGAGCCGGACTCCGCCCCGGCCGACCTTTAAAGGGCGAGGCCCGCACCCCGCCGCCAGCCCAAGCCGCCACCGCCGCTCGAATCCTAACCATAGCCGCCACCGCCGCTCGAATCCTAACCATAGCCGCCGTCGCCGCCTCGCGCCGCCGCCGCCCCGCCACCCGACCCCGCCAGAGCCGCCGCCGCCGACCTCACCGGAGGTAGCCGCCGATGTCGTCTTCGTTTTTTCGGTTAAGTTAAAAAACATTGTTTTTTTTAGAAAACGTAGATATGTTTTTTAGAATAGATCGGTTCGGTTTTTCGTCGGTTTATTTATTTAGTGGACATTCGTCCGTTCGTTTGTTTTAACGAACACTGTTCACCGTTTAGGATCTGTTAACGAATGATCATTCGTTAGCCTGTTCGTCTCATTTTATTTTCCAGGGTTTATTTGCAATTATTTTCGATCATGATTTCTGCCCTGATCTTCGATCTAGTATAACATTTTACTCGTTTATCCAAATTAGATGAAACCAGCGCCTAAATCTTCGTCTCGAATCCCTCTTTCCGTTTAACCAAGTTGAACATGATTTTGGTACTGTAAAAGTTGACTTTAGTCCAGACTAGTAAACGAAGCTTGTTTCGTTCGTAGTTTGAGTTTCGTTGCTCCGTTTGATTTGATTCTTTTTGCAAACCGGAGTTCTTCAGTTGAACTTTCTGGTTAGATCTTCTTATTTGAGTTTTACCCGTGCTTCTTGCTTGAGTGCTTATGTATGTTATTTTTTGTTTGCGATAGAATTCTCGGAGTGTGAAGCGTGCTACTACGAGTCTCTAGGTTTTGCAGATCATCAGCAAGGCAAGTAACACTTTGATCATATTCCTTTATTACCCAGTTTTTATGCATTAGTTTCATTCCTCAAACATTGCATGGTTAGGATCTGATTTAACATGTGGGTTTGGGAAGTAGATGATGAGGTAGAACCTATTGGCCCTTTGTTATCAAACCTTTGGGAGTTACTTCTACGTTATGCTTAGGATTGCTATGCTATCCTCGTAGACGTGGATTGGGTGAGTGTATCCATGACAGATGTGAGAATTGTTAATTAATGGTTCACTTAAGGTGGCTACGTAAATACAAATTTGGGTGGATTGGTTGCGGGCACCTGGAGAATCTAGTGCTGTACTAGGATATCCCGGATTACTCGTGTGATCATCCTACGGTTTGCCACCCAGGCTCAAAGGGATCATAAGATTATTCATGCTAGAAATGTGTGTGTGCAGCCACAAGCTATTATGGGCTCTAGCATAGTTGAGTAGGTTGCATGACCTCTTTCAGTGGTGGGCTAGCAGATGTAGGGGAAAGTAGGTGTAACTGTCCATCCAGAGTAAAGAGTTAATGTTTCTGAAAGACTGTGTCTCGGTCATCTATTTCTCAAACACCATGTAGTGCGAGAAGTCTAACGGAGGAGATCGAGTCTTGTGGAGAAAAGTGCGCAAACCTCTGCAGAGTGTACAAAATAATCATGGTTAGCCGTGTCCCCGGTTATGGACATCTTGAGTATCTAGTTCTTGGATTATCATGTTGATATCATCACTCTAAATTAATTTGTTGGGTTAATTTATATTGCCTAATTGGGATTGAGTTGGAGGAACCTTCTCAATGTTTAACAACCACCATGATAGTTAAAAAAATATTCCTTTGATGTAGGAAAATTGGCTTTATGCAAAAGGAGTAACCATAGAGCTTTACACCAGCCATATATGCATGTAGTGATAGCATTTATTGTGTTCTTCGCTCTTTTTTGTTACTTTGCCAGCATATTCCATGTGCTGACCCATTCCGGGATGCAACATATCATGTTGCAGACTTTTCAGACGACGAGTAAGGTGCCATAGGTTGTTGTCGTTCACTCAGCTATGCCGTTGGAGTTTATGGACTCACTTTATCTTCCAAGCCTTCCGCTGTTATCTTTTTAGATGGCCTTAAGCCATGTTTTTGTAATAAGTTCTCTTTTGAGACATTTGATGTAATAAGTTTGTGACTGAAACTCTGTTATAAATCCTTGAGTACTGTGTGTGTCAGCATTATCGATGCAGGGATGACACTGATGCACAGAGACTTGACCATTTGAGGTCTGGTCGCTACAATACATGGGTATGGGCACTCCCCTTGGAAGCTGCCAAGCTTGGGGGAGGTGCCCCAGTATCATATCACCATCACACTTCTATCTTTACTGTTTTTCTTAGTTTGGTCCTTTTGGTTATATCTTGATCTAGTAGAATAAAGTTTTAGTTTGATCTAGCTTTGAGTTTTGTTTTGATCCCTATCTATGTAATCGAGTCCGTGAACTATATATAATAAAGAGTAGTTTTGAGTTGAGGGCTTTGCTATTTTGCTATGATCTTGAGGGAATAAAAGAAAGAATAAACGAAATAAAAATATCATATTGATCTTATGGAGAGTAATGACTTCACATATAAAGAGTATGATGAATAAAAGTTGTTGAGAGTTGACAAACATAGTTTTGGTCATCATTACAATTAATAGGAAGTAATATAGAAAGAGAGTTTTTCACATATAAATATACTATCTTGGACATCTTTTATGATTGTGGGCACTCATTAAAATATGACATGCTAAAAGGTTGATGTTGGACAAGGAAGACAACATAATGGTTTATGTTTTCTTATATACGAATAAGTTATATTGTCATGGATCATCGAACATGTTGAGCTTGCCTTTCCCCCTCATGCTAGCCAAATTCTTTGCACTAAGTAGAGATACCACTTGTGCTTCCAAACATCCCCAAACCCAGTTTTTCCATGAGAGTCCACCATACCTACCTATGAATTGAGTAAGATCCTTGAAGTAATTGTCATCGGTGCAAGCAATGAAAACTTTGCTCTCTAAATATGTATGATCTATTAGTGTGGAGAAAACAAGATTTATACGAGCTTGTGATATGGAAGAAATAAAAGCGACGGACTGCATAATAAAGGTCCCTATCACAAGTGGCAATATAAAGTTACGTTCTTTTGCATTAAGATTTTGTGCATCCAACAATGAAAGCGCATGACAACCTCTACTTCCCTCTGCGAAGGGCCTATCTTTTATTTTTACCTTCTACCCTTATACAAGAGTCATGGTGATCTTAACCTTTCCTTTTTACACTTTATCCTTTGGCAAGCACTATGTGTTGGAAAGATCTTGATGTATAAATATCCACTTGGATGTAGGTTTTCATAAATTATTATTGTTGACATTACCCTTGAGGTAAAAGGTTGGGAGGCGAAACTATAAGCCCCTATCTTTCCCTGTGTCCGATTGAAACTTCATACCCATAAGTATCGGGTGAGTGTTAGCAATGGTGAAAGACTAAATGATAGTTGAGTATGCGGACTTGCTGAAAAGATATTATATTGACTCTTTTCGATGTTATGATAAATTGCAATTGCTTCAGTGACTGAGATTATAGTTTGCTAGTTTTCAATGAAGTTTCTGATTCATACTTTACATTGTGAATAGATTGTTACATTAGCATAAGAAATCATATGACAATATATATGTTGTTGTTCTAAGAATGATCATGATGCCCTCATGTCCGTATTTTATTTTATCGACACCTCTATCTCTAAATATGTGGACATATTTTTTGATATCGGCTTTCACTTGAGGACAAGCGAGGACTAAGCTTGGGGGGATTGATACGTCCTTTTTGCATCATGCTTTTATATCAATATTTATTGCATTATGGGCTGTTACTACACATTATGTCACAATACTTATGCCTTTTCTCTCTTATTTTATAAGGTTTACACGAAGAGGGAGAATGCCGGCAGCAGGAATTCTGGACTGGAAAAGGAGCAAATATTAGAGACCTATTCTACACAACTCCAAAAGTCCTAAAACTCCACAAAAGTCAATTTTGAAATTTATTAAAAATATTGGGCGAAGAAAGCACCAGAGGGGGGCCACCCACCAGCCACGAGGGTGAAGGGCGCACCCTACCCCCTGGGCATGCCCCCCTACCTCATGGGCCACCTGGCAGGCCCGTGATGCCCATCTTCTGCTATATGGTGTCTTTTGCCCTGGAAAAAACTAGAAGGGAGCTTTTGGGACGAAGCGCCGCCATCTCGAGGCGGAACCTGGGCAGGACCAATCTAGGGCTCCGGCGGAGCTGTTCTGCCGGGGAAACATCCCTCCGGGAGGGGGAAATCATTGCCATCGTCATCACCATCGATGCTCACGTCGAGACGGGGTCAATCTCCATCAACATATTCACCAACACCATCTCCTCTAAAACCCTAGTTCATCTCTTGTATCCGATCTTTGTCACAAAACCTCAGATTGGTACCTATGGGTTGCTAGTAGTGTTGATTACTCCTTATAGTTGATGCTAGTTGGTTTATTCGGTGGAAGATCATATCTTCAGATCCTTAATGCATATTAATACCCCTATGATTATGAACATGAATATGCTAAATGAGTAGTTATGTTTGTTCTTGAGGATATGGGAGAAGTCTTGTTATAAGTAATCATGTGAATTTGGTATTCGTTCGATATTTTGATGAGATGTATGTTGTCTCTCCTCTAGTGGTGTTATGTGAACGTCGACTACATGACACTTCACCATGATTTGGGCCTAGGGGAAGGCATTGGGAAGTAATAAGTAGATGATGGGTTGCTAGACTGACAGAAGCTTAAATCCTAGTTTATGCGTTGCTTCGTAAGGGGCTGATTTGGATCCATATGTTTCATGCTATGGTTAGGTTTACCTTAATTCTTCTTTCGTAGTTGTGGATGCTTGCGAGAGGGGTTAATCATAAGTGGGATGCTTGTCCAAGGAAGGGCAGTACCAAGCACCGGTCCACCCACATATCAAATTATCAAAGTAACAAACGTGAATCATACTAGCTTGACAGTAGTTCCCATGTGTCCTCGGGAGCACTTTGCTTTATATAAGAGTTTGTCCAGGCTTATCCTTTGATACAAAAGGGATTGGGCCACCTTGTTGCACCTTGTTTACTATTTTTACTTGTTACCCATTACCGATTACCTTATCACAAAACTATCTGTTACCGATAATTTCAGTGCTTGCAGAGAATACCTTTCTGAAAACCGCTTGTCATTTCCTTCTGCTCCTCGTTGGGTTCGACACTCTTACTTATCGAAAGGACTACGATAGACCCCTTATGCTTGTGGGTCATCATATCACTTGGCCATTTTCTCCACAAGGAGTAGCAGCGCCAATGTGGGAACCTTCCTGATCGAGAGTGGAAGTCCAAGGTACTAGATGGGGAAATGCATGGTATGGCAAGGGAGCGTCTGACTGACCCTCGTGGCTGACTCATCTGTGAAATAGATGGGTGTCGCAGAGCACTTTGCGAAGTTGGTCTTGAGGCCCGATGCTTGGCCAAATAGCTTTAGGATGCCCTGTACCGCCCGGAAGTTGGGGTCGTCAGGGCGACAGAAGAGGACGACGTCGTCTGCGAACAGAAATACTAGGTATGGTGCGCCTGCTCATGTGGCGATGGAGAATGCCACGACTAGTGGTGTGCTGGACCAGAGTGTTGAGCACGTCAATGACTAGGACAAATAGCATGGGCGAAATGGGGTCACCTTGCCTCAATCCACTCACATGGTCAATGGGTGGTCCGGGGGTTCCATTAATGAGCACTCTCGTGGAGGAAGTCGAGAGGAGAATTGCCACTCAAGCACACCATATTCTCCCAAAGCCAAGGTGACGAAGGACCTCGGAAAGGAAAGGCCACAATACTGTGTCAAAGGCCCGAGTAGTGTCGAGCTTGAGGAGAACTCGCGGCGCCTTGAGATTGTGCAGGAGACGCGCAGTTTGCTGAACCAGCATGAAGTTATCGTGCATGCCACGGCTAGCAATAAACGCGCTCTAGTTGGTGGACACAATGCCGCCGAGACGGGGGCAGCCTCAGATAGAGCACCTACATGAACAACTTGGCCAAGAGATGGATCAGGCTGATGGGGCGATAGTCGAAGAGCGAGGAGGCGTCGGCCTTTTTAGGGAGCAGAGTAAGAAGTGCTTCATTCAGTTTGTGGAATCCACATCCATTCATTAGATAGAGCTTGTGGAAGACATCGCAGATGTCATGCTTAACTATGTCCTAGCATGCATGGAGAAACTCCGCGGTGAATCCATCTGGGCCCATTGCCTTGCCAGCCGGTAGCTGCTTGACGGCCGCCCAAATCTCGGACTCGGAGAATGGTGCGTCAAGGCCGGACATGTCGAAGGTCGGATGGTGTATGTCCTGGAGATCGATGGAGGAGTTGTGGGGCTCGTGGGAGCCAAAGATCAAGGTGAAGTGATCGAAGGCCATACGGCTCATGTCAGCATGGTTTGAGACCAGATTTCCATCACCATGAAGTTGGAAGATTGGTTCTTCTGCCAACGATGCAGCCACGTGGATCTTCAGGAAAGCTGTGCTCGTGTCACCTTCACGGAGCCATCAAAACCGAGTGCACTGGCGCGCAATGGACCTCTCAAGGGATGTGAGGCCAAGGTATGCACAATTAAGTGTACGGCGCAGCCAGGACTCAGCGTCGGAGAGGGGGTGGACGTCCTGGGCAGCGTCGAGGCGTGCATTGATTTCCCTAGCGAGGAGAATCTAAAGAGAGACATCCCCGAGTGAGGGAGTCCCGGACTAGGGGGTGTCCGGATAGCCAGACTATCATCATCGGCCAGACTCCAAGACTATGAAGATACAAGATTGAAGACTTCGTCCCGTGTCCGGATGGGACTTTCCTTGGCGTGGAAGGCAAGCTTGGCGATACGGATATGTAGATTTCCTACCATTGTAACCGACTCTGTGTAACCCTAGCCCTCTCCGGTGTCTATATAAACCGGATGGCTTTAGTCCATAGGACGAACAACAATCATTCCATAGGCTAGCTTCTAGGGTTTAGCCTCCTTGATCTCGTGGTAGATCTACTCTTGTAATACCCACATCATCAATATCAATCAAGCAGGACGTAGGGTTTTACCTCCATCAAGAGGGCCCGAACCTGGGTAAAACATCGTGTCCCTTGTCTCCTGTTACCATCCGCCTAGACGCATAGTTCGGGACCCCCTACCCGAGATCCGCCGGTTTTGACACCGACATTGGTGCTTTCATTGATAGTTCCTCTGTGCCATCGCAATCAGGAGGGATGCCTTTTCCCGTCTTTAAAGACGGCGCCATTGTCAAGGGAGCTTTGGCCCCCGACCAAACTATCCGGCTAGGCGGTTTTCTTATGACCGCCTGTTCGGCCGCCGCTCCGACAGTGACCTCTCGAGTCATCAAAAGCAATCTTCACGTCAACTCGGAATTCGCTGAGCAGCTAGATCCGATGGAGCTTTCCTCCGTAAATGAGCTCTTGGATCGCATCGCCGCCCTGGGAGTCGCCACAGACTACGATCAGATTGAGCTTAAAACCGATGTGAGAGAAATTAACTCTCCCCAGGCTACCCACCACGTTGTCGTGGTAGAGGAACAACGCGGCGATTCTTCCCCTATGTTAAAGACCAGTTATGTCCGGATTCCCGATCCCTTCATGCCGGATTCCCGCGGAGGGATGGATGTCAATCAAGCACTGAACCTAAAGTCAGGCATCGGACCAGATTTGTTGGACAACATCTAGCAATCCAAGCTTCCAAATCCGGAAACTTCTCGGCCTTTGAGCCTCAGATCATGCGGGGTTCCGAATTTAATTCCTCCCGCCCACCCAAACATAAGCGATCTATCTCAAATACGGCAAGAGCCCGATGAAACAGTACATCACTACTGGGCCAGATTCCTCCTGGTCATGGACAGGATAAAAGACTGCCGTGAGGAAAGCGCAATCTAAATGTTCTGCAACAATTGCACGGACAAGGGAATCATGAACGCCATAAGTCGTCGCGAAGTTACACGCTTCGCCGATCTGGCGACCATAGTACAAAATTACTGTGCGATGGAGAGTGCCTGGAAAACCGAAACCAGGTTTTGGGACAATCCGGCCCTGAATACAACCCTAGTTCGAAATAAAAGGGTGCGTCATACTCAAGCACCTGGGTTAAAAACCAAAAAGCAAAAAACCCCTAAAGGGCACGGAACCATACTGGAGGGATGGCTCAACGGACCCTATAAAATCCACAGTACGGAGGGCGCCACTCCAACACATAGCCTGCGAGCATGTTGGATATTACGGCAGGTGTCCAAAAGTGGCGAAGGCTTTCTAGCCCCGGGCAACCAGCCCAACAGTACCAGTACGGTATTGATAGTCTTCGAGACTTTCGCATCAAAAAACATGCGGAAACGAACAATCCGCAGCCTTGTCGAAGTCTACCAAGTAGCAACAACAAATCCATGGAGCGACACGGCTATCACCTTCAATACCAGTGACGAACCTAAATTCCGAACAGCTCGAGCACCAGCCGCATTGGTCCTCAGTCCGATAGTGGACGGCTTTCGTCTTACCAAGGTACTCATGGATGGCGGCAGCGGATTAAACCTCATCTACGAGGAAACCCTCCAAAAAATGGAAATTGACTGGAGCCGCATTGAGCGAAGCAGCACAACCTTCAGAGGAATAATCCTTAGTCGAGAAGTACGCTGCACAGGAAAAATTACACTAGATGTAGTGTTCGGCTTGCCGAACAATTACAGGTCCGAAGAGGTCACGTTCCAAGTGGCCCCATTCGGCAGCGGATATCACGCCTTGTTAGGACGAGAGGCATTCAAAATCTTCCAAGCTATACCCCATTACGGGTACATGAAGCTCAAAATGCCCGGGCCCAATGGAATAATCACTCTTGTCAGTGATCTAGATATAGCACTTCGCGCTGAAAATAAGACAGCAGCACTGGCCCTAGAGGCACATCTGAAGCCCTAGCGGCAGAGGAACTCACTGCGCTGCGCTCAACGGTGGATAGGGACGATGTGATACTCGATAAGAGGTCTAAGTCCACCTCTTTTAAACCAGCAGACGAAATAGTCAAATTTCAGGTCCATCCAACGGACCCTACAAAGATGGCCTCCATTGGGGCACAATTACATCCTGATGTAGAAGCCGCACTACAAGAATTCCTTCGGGAAAATTGGGACATTTTTGCCTGGCACCCTTCAGACATGCCAGGAATCCCACGCAGGCTGGCAGAACACAGCCTAAATATCCTAAAAGGATTCAAGCCAGTCAAACAGGCTCTTCGGCGATTTTTCGAACCCAAAAGACAAGCAATGGGAGAGGAGCTAGCCAAACTCTTAGAAGCCGGATTCATCAGAGATATAAAACATCCGGATTGGCTAGCCAACCTGGTAATGGTACCAAAAAAGGACAAATCCTGGCGCCTTTGTGTCAATTTCAATGACCTCAACAAGGCCTGTCCAAAGGACCCTTTCCCTCTCCCTCGCATCGACCAAATCATCGACGCCACCGCAGGGCACGATTCATTGTGCTTCCTCGACGCATACTCCGGATACCATCAAATCAAGATGGCAGAAAAAGACCAGGCCGCAACGGCATTCATTACTCCGTACGGACCATTCTGCTTCAACACAATGCCCTTCGGACTCAAAAACGCCGGCGCAACATATCAGCGCATGATTCAGACATGTCTGGCCACCCAGATAGGCAAAACAGTGGAGGCGTACATAGACGATGTGGTCGTTAAGACCAAACACGTCGAAACACTAATAGACGATTTGAGGCTTACATTCGACAACCTCCGAGCATACGACATTAAGCTCAACCCAGAAAAATGTGTTTTCGGCGTACCAGCCGGAAAGCTCTTGGGCTTCATTGTATCCGGTAGAGGAATTGAAGCAAACCCAGCCAAGATCCGGGCTCTGTCACAATTGGATATCCCAAAAGACCTCAAACAAATACAAAAATTGATGGGATGCGTGGCGGCTCTAAGCCGCTTCATCTACCGTTTGGGAGAAAAGGCGCTGCCCCTCTATCGCCTCCTCCGGCGCACCGAACACTTTGAATGGACGGATGCTGCCACGGCCGGACTTGAAGAAATTAAGGCCATATTGGCAGCAAATCCGGTCCTGGCCGCGCCCAACTTGGGCGAACCTATGTTATTATATATCGCGGCAACACATCAAGTTGTCAGCGCCGTGCTCGTCGTCGAACGAGAAACAGAAGGGCAAAAATTCCCTCTTCAAAAACCAGTGTACTACGTATCCACTGTCTTAACTCCATGCAAGTCCCGGTACCCGCATTATCAAAAGATAGCGTATGCGGTGTTCATGGCATCCCGGAAGCTGCGACACTACTTTCAAGAGTGTTCCATAACGGTGGCCTCCGAAGTACCTCTCAACGATATTATAAATAATCGTGACGCGACGGGCAGGATTGCCAAATGGGCCATTGAGCTCTTACCGTTTGACATAACCTACAAACCGCGGCGAGCCATCAAGTCGCAAGTTTTGGCTGACTTCATCGCCGAATGGACCGAAGCCGAACTCCCTAAAGAGTACGGCGCATATTCCAATTTGATCATGCATTTCGATAGCTCCAAAATGTTGGCTGGCTTGGGGGCTGGCGTCGTCTTGACGTCCCCAACCGGAGACACAGTCCAATACGTACTTCAAATAATGTACACGGACTCCAACAATGCAGCCGAATACGAGGCCCTTCTACATGGCCTCCGGATGGCAATCTCCATGGGTATTCAACGCCTAGAGGTGCGCGGGGATTCAAACCTCGCAATATCCCAAGTAAATGGAGACTTTGACGCCAAGGATCCGAAAATGGCAGCCTACCGTAACGCCGTCCTAAAAATGTCAGCACGGTTCGAAGGACTCGAATTCCACCATGTAGCCCGGGATAATAACCATGCAGCAGACGTGTTGGCACGCATCGGCACAAAACGCTACGCCGTCCCTCCAAACATCTTCCTGGAACGACTCTTTAAGCCATCTGTATTATGGGATGAAGAGTCCGGAAATAACAACCCAGAACCAACTGCACCACCCAACACAGAACATTCTGACACAATCGGTGGCTCAGCCAATGAAATAACACCTTCAGCCCACGAAATAATGGCAGTAATTGCCCCGTGGACGGAGCCATTTCTAGCCTACTTAATCAGGCAGGAACTTCCCGAAGACCAAAATGAGGCCCGCTGCATAGTTCAGCGATCTAAAGCCTACAAGGTCCATGAGGGAGAACTTTATAAGAAAAGTACAATCGGAGTCCTTCAAAGGTGTATCTCCGAAGAGGAAGGGCGAAATCTCCTGGCTGAAATTCACGCCGGACTCGGCGGGCACCACGCTGCAGCCCGGGCCCTTGTAGGCAAGGCCTTCCGTACAGGATTTTATTGGCCGACAGCCCGGGCAGATGCTCAGGACTTAGTCCAACGATGTGTTGGTTGCCAGCTCTTTGCTAATCAAAGCCACATGCCACCCACCGCCCTCAAAACTATACCCATCACTTGGCCGTTCGCGGTCTGGGGGCTTGACATGGTTGGACCCCTTAAAGGGGGAACCCACAAGCACAAATACTTATTGGTCATGGTGGACAAATTCACCAAATGGATAGAGGCCAAGCCGGTTAAAACGGCAGAATCCGGACCTGTGATAGACTTCATATCCGGGGTAGTACACCGTTTTGGCGTCCCCCACAGCATCATCACTGATAATGGCACGAATTTCACGGTCGACGAGGTTAAACTCTGGTGCAAAAACATGGGCATCAAGCTCGACTACACTTCAGTCTACCACCCTCAAACTAACGGTCAGGTGGAATGAGCATATGGTCTAATCATGAGCGGCATTAAACCCAGATTAGTGTGGTCCCTCATAGAATCTAACACGCACTGGGTAGAGGAGCTCGACTCCGTACTCTGGTGGCTACGAACCACGCCAACCCGCATTACCGGATTCACACCATTTTTTACGGTATACAGCGCCGAGGCAGTTTTGCCCTGCGATATAATTCATGACTCACCTCGTGTGCGCATGTACGAAGAAAGAGAAGCAGAGTTGGATCGGCAGGACAGTCTGGACACCTTAGAGGAGGAGTGCGACGTGGCAAAATCCCGTTCCGCATTCTATCAGCAGCAGGCTCGAAGATATCAAAGCAGAGAAGTATGGGCCAAAACCTACAACGTTGGCGAGCTAGTTCTACACCTGCCGGACAAGAAAAAGGACAAACTTAAGCCCAAGTGGGAAGGTCCCTTCAACATCGACCAAGTCCTTATCGGCGGTGCATACCATCTATGCAACGCATCTAACAACCGACTCGAGCCAAACCCATGGAACGCAGCCCGTCTCCGAAGATTCTACGCCTAGCGCCGGACTTAGAGTTCGTCTCCCTCCTCCGCCCACCTTTCATATTTTTTCGCTGTCTTTGTTTTCCCTCCTTTTTCCTCCCTCTTTCAGTACAAGCCTCTTGAGGGCCGATCTGCGCTTTGTTCGCACTCACTCGATGTGCTACTCGCACTCGTTATACCTGGGGGCTTCTTTAACAGAAGCTTATCTATATGGGCTTCATGCCCAACACATGTGTCATACTTCCGCATGTACCTTTTACTCACCATTATATGCATCGATATGACTTAAATTTTGTCCAAGCCGGGTTGCCTGGCTCCTGTGCTTACCCCTACGTTCCCGTTTGTTCGGCTAGGAGGTAAAGGGAGCACCTCTGCGATTGTTACTGCCGGGTCAGCCGGATGTGTACCTCAGACTGGGTGAAGCCGAAGGCTAGCGTTCTTAAGGGAATATTTGGTCGGTGACCTGAAAGATGATTTATTACTTATTCATTTATCTGCCCCCAGATGCTTTTTCTACTCTTTTCGCAGTCCGGTCATGCACTTTAGGGCATGCCTCCCAGGGAAAGGAACCCCTAACGGAACTATTCTCCCTGGAAGATGTTTCTTACTAACCATGTAATATAACATAGCTAGTTGGGCACTTGTCTGATAAAGCACTTATGACCCCTACGCCTTGTCTCCATGCATGCCCCGGTTTTTTTTATAACCGTAAGGGTATTCGGACACACTCCGGACTGTTGGGTCCCGAGGTTGAAGCAAAAAGGTCCGCCAAGACAAACGATCTACAATCCGGCTAGAAGGCATTTTACATGTCATTTTAAATTACATCGTCAAATTGACTGATTGTACTCCTCTTCAATCCCATCTAACAGGCTATCTAATTTACAGTCCTGTTGGGAATAATTCGCGGCCAAATCTACCTGGACGTACATCAGGCTCACAAGGATCTCCTTCCCATCGGGCCCTGCAAGTCCGACCTCGGCCATGTGGTTTGGATCAGACTTCGGGTACTGCGTCTTCACCATGGCCCAGGCCTCCCTGGCGCCTTGACGGCAGGCTGATATCTTCCACAGACGGAGACGCCGCCGCACTCCCTGAAGCTTCTCAACAAGCCCTCCAAGACCCTCGGGTAGGGAGACGGAAGGCCATAAGGCCTGAACGACGCCGCTCATCGCCTGCCGAACACGTTCGTGCAGTTGTAGCAGCTCGGGAAGAGGGTCTCCCGTGGAACCAGGCATCTCCTCCGCCGGACGACCCGTGAGCACACCTACAGACATATTTCTGCCAATCGACTTCCTCGCCGAACTCTTCTTTTCAAAAGAGTTTGCTCAAGCACTTACTATAAATGCCGCGACGAAGCCGCTGATTCTCCTTTACGGAGTTAGACAGCTGGACCCGAACATCTTTTAGTTCTTCGCCCAGCTGGGTGTTGGCATCTTGGAGTTTGTTCCTCTCCTGCTGCACCCTCATAAGCACCTTCTCGCCGGCCTTCAGCTGGCGCAGCAGATGTTGCTTGTCCGGATCTAGTCCGACACCCTCTGCAATATTATTGTCAGATTATACACACACCGCACTTCATAAAGTATTTCTCTTTTCGAAATATGAATTACTAGAGGGGGTCTCTGTGGCTCCCCCGGCAGCGGCTAGTGCGGCCTCAAGTTGGGCCTTGCATTCTTGAAGCTCCTGGGACAGGTGGGTATTCTTCTCTGTTAGATCCTGCATAACAAATGGTCCTTAAATCAGTTAGTTTAACTATTTTAAGTCTCGCGGGCTACTGGCATATATAACTATTACAACTCCTCACCCGTTCTTCTTTTACATACTGCTCCGTGGCTCTGGTTAAACCATCTTGAGCAGCACGGAGGTGCGCGTCTCCCGCATTAAAGGCATTCAACGCCTCTGGGGAGAAACTCGCGTCATGAAGAACTGTCCGACGGCACTTGTGATTCATGGCGCTCTCCACCTCAGACCTGGTGGCGTACAACCTGTCAGCATCCTCCGTTGGAGGAGCATCCGGCTCGCGCCTTGCGCTCGCCTCCCTCTCTGGACCAGGCGTTGGAGCTTGGCTAGCGGAGGCTCGGTTGGCAACCTCTCCGGACTCAGTCCGGCGAGCACTCTTTCTCCTGGAAGAATCACGAGCATTAATATACCTCCCAGGGGTCTTTCCCTTAAAGGACAATGGTGCGCCATACCTTTGCGGCGATGTTTCGATTCGCGCCGCACTCCTCTTCCACCTGCTGGGCCGTACTGACCCTGGTTGGTCGGTCGTCGCGGGCTCGGCTTCCTGCCGTAAAGGCACCTCCTGCGAAGCACCGCTGGCACACGGTGGTCAGAAATAAGCATTAAAAAGGTAACGGTGTCAGGACTTCGGTCGTACTCACCTGGGAAGCCGGGGATAAACCGGGGTAGTCAGCCGTAATGGCGACTAGAGCGTTGTCTATGCTGAGCTGGTGGAACACCCCGTCAATCAGTTCCACCGTTATGTCCGGATCTTCTCCGGCGGCCGGATCAAGGGATCTTCCCGGATCCTCGGGTTGTGGAGTCGGGCTTTCTATGCCCTCCACATCCCGACGCAGTTCCTGCGTTGAAATCATAAAGTAAGACACTTATCTTTGAAAGCACGGATCAAATATATAAACGTCCGCTTACCTAGCTCCGAGGGTTGTTCATGGAGAATCCATTCAATGGACTCGTGCGGAGGAAGTCCTCCTTCTCCCCCTTGTACAAGCCGGACAGGATCTTCACCAGATCGGCGGCCGATCCCGGCCCCGTGCGGCCATGACGGGTGGCGTCATTCTCCCCATTGAAATCCCACATGGGGTGGCCCCTATATTGGAGTGGCTGCACCCCTCGCATAATGCATGTGGCCATGACTCCAATCATGCTTAATCCAGAATGGGCCAGTAACCGTATCCGGCCCATCAGATAGTGGACGCTCCTACCATCTTCCCGTTGAGGGCCCCGCGGGCGCCAACTCAGGCGTTTCTTCAGAGGAGCGCTACTAAACTCCGGGAGGCCGATCCGAACTGGATCCGACAGCGGGGCGTCTTCCATATAAAACCACTCCAAAGGCCAGTCTTCGAACGCCTTCTTCGGGGTTCCGAATAGATATCCGGTCCCGGCGATGCGCCATATTTCGGCTCCGCCCACTTGATATATCGACCCCTCGTGAGAATGGGGTACGAGGCAAAACAGTCTCTTCCACAGCACAAAATGGGGCTCGATGCCCAAGAACAGCTCGCAAACAGCTACAAAGCCCGCGATGTGCAAAATGGAGGCAGGTGTGAGGTGGTGAAGTTGGAGTCCGTAGAACTCCAGGAGCCCCCGGAGAAACGGATGTATGGGAAATCCGAGTCCCTTATTAAGTAAGGGACGAAGCATACCCGCTCTCCTTTGGAGGGATTGGGGACGCTCT
This sequence comes from Triticum dicoccoides, assembly GCF_002162155.2. Classification (NCBI taxonomy): domain Eukaryota; kingdom Viridiplantae; phylum Streptophyta; class Magnoliopsida; order Poales; family Poaceae; genus Triticum; species Triticum dicoccoides. The sequence goes on along the minus strand of NC_041385.1, from coordinate 678,255,477 downwards.
CCGCCTGCTTCCCACCCTTGTAGGTGTCCAGTCCGGCTCGAACCGGAATCATAAAGGCTGGGGGAAGGTATCCCTCTGCTTGGAGCATCACTAACTCGCTATGCGGGACTGAGCATCTCCTCCAATCTCCCGGCTGAGGACTGGGAGCGCGAGAAGAGGAGCCGCGTCGACTATCCATGTTGGAATGGTTTCTTGTCAGATGCGCTTCAATGAGTACTTGCGGAAGGAGGATGGTGTGATTCGGATCTGGATCCACGCCTCTCTTATAGGCGGCTTATTCGCGCAGCTAGGGGGGTAAAACGTAAAAATACCCTGGCTTTTCGCATTCATACAACACGTGGAAGAGGGTCATTATTGGATGTGGAATCCAAGGAGCGCAACATTTATGAAGAAACCGGACACTATTCGGCTAACACATGGAACATGGAGGAGAACCCGCCTTGCAAACGCCGAAGACAACATACGCGCCGGACTCGTCGTCATTGAAGCCTGGTTCGGGGGCTACTGAGGGAGTCCCGGACTAGGGGGTGTCCGGATAGCCGGACTATCATCATCGGCCGGACTCCAAGACTATGAAGATACAAGATTGAAGACTTCGTCCCGTGTCCAGTGGGACTTTCCTTGGTGTGGAAGGCAAGCTTGGCGATACGGATAGGTAGATTTCCTACCATTGTAACCGACTCTGTGTAACCCTAGCCCTCTCTGGTGTCTATATAAACCGGATGGCTTTAGTCCGTAGGACGAACAACAATCATTCCATAGGCTAGCTTCCAGGGTTTAGCCTCCTTGATCTCGTGGTAGATCTACTCTTGTAATACCCACATCATCAATATCAATCAAGTAGGACGTAGGGTTTTACCTCCATCAAGAGGGCCTGAACCTGGGTAAAACATCGTGTCCCTTGTCTCCTGTTACCATCCGCCTAGACGCACAGTTCGGTACCCCCTACCCGAGATCCGCCGGTTTTGACACCGACACCGAGTCTCTTTGAGCCCCAGCTTTGCTGGCTGCAAGTCGTGGCCTTGAGCTTCGCGAAGATCCATCAGAAGGGGTCAGGCTCGGGCTCCACTGAAGGAAATATGCCCTAGAGGCAATAATAAAGTTATTATTTATTTCCTTAATTCATGATAAATGTTTATTATTCATAATAGAATTGTATTAACCGGAAACTTAGTACATCTGTGAATACATAGACAAAACCTATAGTCCCTAGTATGCCTCTACTTGACTAGCTCATTAATCAAAGATGGTTATGTTTCCCAACCATAGACATGTGTTGTCATTTGATGAACGGGATCACATCATTAGGAGAATGATGTGATGGACATGACCCATCCGTTAGCTTAGCATTATGATCATGTTAGTTTCATTGCTACTGCTTTCTTCATGACTTATACAAATTCCTCAGACTGAGATTATGCAACTCCTGAATACCGGAGGAACACTTTGTGTGCTACCAAACGTCACAACGTAAAAGGGTGTCGGTGTACTAGAGTAGGGGTACCCTAGTATCCCGAACTTGTGCACGGGCAGTTGCAGCCACCCGCGGCAAGGCTTGCCGGGTGACCGCCAAGGTCCTCCGCGGTTCCTGTGGAGCCAAGGAGACAAGGCCCCGGCAAGAGGAGCTTGCCGGAAGGCCAACCAAGGCATAAGAGCAAATTATCCAAGCCAAGGAGACAAGGCCCCGGCAAGAGGAGCTTGCCGGGAAGGCCCACCAAGGCATCTCAAGGAGTTTGCCGCGACGCGCCACGCGTCCCGGCAAGGCCCAGGGAGCGACAAGCCTCCGGACGCGACAAGACAATGACCGCGGCAAGGCACTTACCGCGGCACGCTACTACCCTGTACCTACGCTCCAGCGCATCCACCAACGTGTCACCTTGGGGCCTTTTCAGGCGCGCGTGGCGAGAGGCTGTGCAGCCAGCGGTGCGCGGTGGCAAGCGGCGCTGACAAGATTGCCATCGTGGCGAGCGGTGGCGTCCCTGACGGTCCCTCTTTGCACTGTTTGGGCCACGTAGACGGGATTTAATGTCTTTGTCCCCTGCCGTCAGGGTTAGGTATGATACACTGTACAGGTTGCTGTACCAACCGCAAGTCCTTTTCCATTCTTACCCTTGTCTACGTTGCCACTTGTCGGTGACCCCCTGAGCATATAAAAGGAGGCCCATGCGCAATGCAGAGGGGGGGTTCGGAAGGTTCGAAGCTAGAAAACACTCACGCTCGGTCTCGTTAGTAGCTAGAGTGTACTGTAGCACTCAGTGCTCTCGAGCAAGAACTCAATACAATCAGACAAGCAACAGTAGGAGTATTATCTCTCCGGAGAGCCCTGAAGCTGGGTAAATCGCTTGCGTGCTTCGCCTCGATCTGCTCTTCGTGCGATCTCCGCCCCCCACCGAACCGAAAGGGGCTCGGTCCGCCGGTCCCATAGGTGTTCATGGATCAGTTTCCCTGACATCTTTGGCGCGCCAGGTAGGGGGTGCGTAGAGGTTGTGTGAACCTGATCCGGCGTTCACACGAGCTAGATCTTCTTCATCGACATGCCACCGAAGAAGAAGGCTTCGGATGCGGCTGTTCCATCCGCGTCGATCCCACCGCCACCAGAGCAAGCGGGTGGTGGGGTAGACGCCGGTGGAAGAACGGACGCCGACGAGGGAGCGCACGGTGATGCCAGGTCCAAGGACAAGGCTGCGCAAACCTCGGCATCCGTACATGTTCCGCGCCCATCTCAGGAGGCGCAGGACCGACAGCGTCATGGTATTCGCAGTATGATACACTTGTTGGACCAAGATCGAGCTGGAGGATCTCGGGGTGCTCAAGATCAGCGTGCATGCCAACATGCTGGCACGAGCGAGGCACGGTCGCTTGGACGGGATACTGCTCCTTCTAACATAGTTAGAAGTCCGAGCACATCCCGCTCCTCACATCGTTCGCCACTACCGCCCACCACTCCAGCAGAAGCTTTGGCGCGAGCTCAACTGCTCCTGGATTACCCTCCAACGGCGGACAAGACCGATCAATGGAGGGCCACCATTCAGAGTCTCATCGGCTTCGCTAACAGCGACAGTCCGCGACCGCCGAGTACGTCGCTGCCGCGACAGGACCGCCAGGCGCAAGCCGATGGCGACGGAACCGGTGGGGGTGCGACCACTATGCACTCTCCACCCCGAAGGCCAAGATCGCCGACTCACCGGGTCCACCTCGACAGCGACTCCACCGCATCATCGGATCCACGAGCTCGTCGCGATCAATGCCAAGTTCTTCGCGAACGACAGCAAGAAGACGCTCGTACTCGCATCGAGCGCCGAAGAGAAGCGCGGCGTCAGTCTGACCAGCGCGCTGGGCCCTCTGTCGACATGCATGCGCCAGGGGAACTAGGCGACTTGCCGTACGCGGTAGGTTGTCCTGCGTTCACTCATGAGCTGCGGCAAGTCCAGTGGCCCAGCAAGAAGAATTTCAAGCCAGACGTACCAGAGAAGTATGACGGCAAGACGCATCCGTCGGAGTTCCTCAGCATCTACACCATCGCAGTGCAAGCTGCCGGGGGACGGGACGACAAGATCCTCGCCAACTACTTCCCAACGTCAGATCCTGGCTCATGCACTTGTCGGACAACTCCATATCCTCTTGGGCCGATCTATGCCATCAGTTTGTCGGCGCCTTTACAGGCGGCCACAAGCCTCCTGGCCAAGAAAGCGACCTTCATCTGCTCGCCCAGAAGGAAGGAGAGCCCCTGCGCAAGTACATTCAAAGATTCAGCCGCGTACAGCACAACATCCCAGATGTCCACCCTGCTGCGGTAATCAGCGCGTTCCATCAGAACGTGCGGAACCGCAGGATGCGGGAGGAGATGGCGATGTGCAAGATCAAAAACGTCAGTGAGCTATATGCCCTGGCCGACAAGTGTGCGCGTGCTCAGGAGGGGAGGAAACTCCCCGGAGAGAATACAGAAGCAGCAGGATCAGATAGTGAGGGGACCGCCCCGGCAAAGAAAAACCGGCGGCGGAACAACAGGAAGAAGAAAGGCAAAGATGTGCTAGTCGTTGAGCAGTCCGGCAACGGAGGTGGCGCCAAGAAAGCCAAAGCTGGTAGCTCCGGCGGTAACAACTGCCAGGCTGTGGCGGTCGCCGACAAGCAGGACGGCACCAACAAGCAGTACTGCAAGATCCACCGCACCAAGGGCCATGACATCCAGAGCTGCAAGAAGGTCGAGCAGCTTGTGGAACAGCAGAAGGCTGAATACAAGCGGTGCGACAAGGAGAAAGCCCAGGAAGGTGCTGGGGGAGCCAGCAAGAAGCGTCCCGGCCGAGGGGGACGCCGCGGCAAGGCTAAGCAGCGGCAAGGAGACAGACCTCCCCGCGGCCGCGACAAGGATGAAGATGACGACAACGATGAAGATATGGATGATGACGAGACCGATGAGCAGGAGTTCCAGAAAGCCACAGAGGTCCTGTGCGTTGACGGCGGTGCTTCTCTGCATACTTCACACCGCCAGCTCAAGTAGTGGGTGCGGGAAGTCAATGCAGCGGAACCACCCGTCGAGTCACGCAAGCCTCTGAAATGGTCCAGCATGCCTATCATCTTTGATATTGAGGACCACCCTGATTGCATAACTGCGGTCGGGTGCTTGCCGATGTTGGTTTCACCAACTATCCACAACCTCAGAGTCACTAAGATGCTAGTTGATGGCAGGGCCGGCTTGAACCTGATCTCCTCCACGGTACTCCAGAAACTCCAGATCCCTCATAGCGAGCTCGAAGAAACCGGCACGTTCCAAGGAATCAATCCGGGAAGGAGCAAGCTGAAGGGGAAGATCATGCTGCCGGTGACATTTGGCAGCGAGTTGAACTTCAGAACTGAGAGGGTCACTTTTGACGTTGCTGACTTTCCACTGCCCTACAATGGGATACTCGGCCATCCAGCACTCGCCAAGTTCACGGCAGCCTCTCACTATGCATACAACATGCTGAAGATGCCAGGCCCGATAAGTGTCATCGATGTCCCTGGCGACAAGAAGGATGCCCTTATCTGCGCCGACAAGATCTACCGGGAAGCGGCAGCCGCAACAGATCGCAAGTCACTTGCCGCTGAAGCTCCCGGGACAAAGAAGACCAAGTCCGACAAGAGTTCTGATGCCCACTCCGGCAAGCGCACCTCTTCGGAGTGCTGCGCTACCGTCGAGGACGCACCATCGAGCTCCACCGGCAAGTGTAAGAAGACAATGGCAGCTCCACCGGAGACCAAGAAGGTGTCCGCCAACGAGGACGGCGCTGGTGGTACCTTCACCATCAGTGCCACTCTCGACCCTAAATAGGAAAGCGCGCTCGTTGCTTTCCTGTGGGCGAACGTCGATGTGTTTGCGTGGCAACCATCTGACATCCCCGGTGTTCCCAGGAAAGTAATTGAGCACCACCTGGCCGTCTGTCCTCATGTGCGACCCGTCAAGCAGAAAGTCAGGAAACAGGCAGTGGAGCGCCAAGAATTCATCACAGAAGAAATCAAGAAATTGGAAGCAGCAGGCCTTGTCAGAGGAGTGCTCCATCCTACGTGGTTGGCCAATCCTGTAGTCGTGCGCAAGGCAAACGGGAAATGGAGGCTTTGTATCGACTTTACCGATGTCAATAAAGCTTGTCCCAAAGACCCATTTCCCTTGCCGCGTATCAACCAGATTGTTGACTCCACGGCCGGATGTGACTTGCTTTCATTTCTTGATGCATACTCAGGATACCATCAGATCTTCATGGCAGAAGAAGATGAGGAGAAGACCGCATTCATCACCCCGTGTGGAACGTACTGTTTCGTACGGATGCCTTTCGGTTTGAAGAATGCTGGTTCAACATTTGCAAGGGTAGTCCACCACGCTTTTGAGCCACAAATGCACAGAAATGTGGAAGCCTACATGGATGACATAGTGGTCAAGAGCAAGGACAAGGCGACTCTGATTCAAGACTTAGATGAAACCTTTGCAAATCTCCGCAAGATCAACCTCAAGCTTAACCCCGAGAAGTGTGTGTTTGGAGTCCCCTTCGGCAAGCTTCTCGGGTTCTTCGTGTCTCAGCGGGGAATTGAAGCCAATCCCGACAAGATCAAGGCCATCGAGCAGATTAAAGCACCAAAGCGCGTCAAGGATGTAGGAAGACTTGCCGGTTGCATAGCTGCTCTCAGCAGGTTTATCTCTAGGTCTGCTGAGCACGCCCTGCCATTTTTCAAAATATTGAAAAAGGCAGGTCCAATGAAATGGACTCCGGAAGTGGAGGCTGCGCTGCAGGACTTGAAGAGATACCTGTCCTCCACTCCAACACTTGTCGCACCTAAACCACAAGAGAAGTTGCTGCTATATATAGCGGCAACCAATCAAGTGGTTAGTGCTACGTTAGTAGCGGAGAGGGAGGCGGATGATGAGCCAGCAATCACGGCAGATGCATCCAGCGACAAGCGGGGGGCTTCACCGGCAAGCTCTGGTCCCGACAAAGATGGATCTGCACAGGCGCATGGGAAGATGCAGAAAAGGATGGTGCAGCGCCCAGTTTACTTTGTCAGTTCCCTTTTGCAGGGGGCTAGGTCAAGGTACTCTGGTGTGCAGAAATTGCTTTTCGGCCTTCTCATGGCCTTGAGAAAGCTGCGCCATTACTTCCAAGCACATGAGATTACAGTCGTCACTCGTTTTCTGCTGAAGAGGATACTGCAAAATCCAGAAGCAACAGGCAGGATTGTCGAGTGGGCACTGGAACTGTCAAGCTTTGGCCTCAAGTTTGAGAGTACTTCAACTATCCAAAGCAGGGCATTGGCGGAGTTCATAGCAGAATGGACGCCAACACAAGATGAAGAAATTCCAGAAACGAGCATCCCCATCAAGGAAGCAAACAAAGAGTGGCTAATGTATTTTGATGGTGCCTTCTCGCTGCAAGGCGCTGGTGCGGGTGTGCTGCTTGTCGCACCCACCAGACAGCACCTCAAGTACGTAGTCCAGATGCACTTTCCCAAGGAGCAAGCAACGAACAATACCGCAGAGTATGAAGGTTTGCTTGCCGGTCTCAGGATCGCGGCAGACCTTGGGATCAAGAAGCTCATTGTCAGGGGTGACTCACAGCTTGTCGTCCGCCAAGTGAACAAGAATTATCAGAGTCCGTTGATGGAAGCTTAAGATGATGAAGTGAGAAAGCTAGAAGAGCACTTTGACGGCCTACAGATGGAACATGTTCCAAGAGCTCAGAACGACATTGTTGATGGCCTGTCGAAGTGCGCCGCACTTAAGTTACCTGTGGAACCAGGGATCTTTGTGCTCAAGCTGACTCAACCGTCTGTAACACCATCAACTGGATAGAGCAAGAAGAGGAAGTTGATTTCTGGTGACTATTTTCCGGCAGAGCTCCCCGAAGCCGCCGCCAAGAAGGTCCCCAAGATCGACACCAAGTGTGCTGAGGAGCAGTCTGCTCCGACGAGCCTTAGGGTTTGTTCCGTTGAAGCAGACGCTCCCGACAAGTTTTGCTCCCGCAAGCTTGCCGGGGAACGTCAAGCTCCGGCTGAGCCGCAGGATCTCGCCGTAGAAGCGGATGTTCCCGCAGCAGCAGATGTGCCTTTAGTCCTTGTTGTCGAGCCGCAAGCTCCGACATGGGCATAGCAGATTGTCCGTTTCCTTCAGACAGGAGAACTTCCCGAAGAGCAAGAAGAAGCGGAAAGAGTAGCCCGGCAGTCAAGTATGTACCAGTTTGTCGACAACACACTGTACAGAAGAAGACTCAACAGAGTGAAATTGAAGTGTATTCACCGGGAAGACGGACAAAAGCTATTGGCAGAGATACATGGAGGCATATGTGGTCACCACATTGGCGCAAGAGCACTTGCCGGCAAAGCATTCCGGCAAGGTTTCTTTTGGCCGACAGCCCTCCAGGATGCAACTGCACAAGTAACCAAGTGTGAAGCGTGCCAGTTCCATTCCAAGCAGATACACCAGCCAGCTCAAGCTCTCCAGACGATCCCTTTATCCTGGCCATTTTCGGTCTGGGGGCTCGATATCCTCGACCCCTTTCCCCGAGCTGTCGGGGGCTTTGAGTACTTGTATGTTGCAATCGACAAGTTCGCAAAGTGGCCGGAAGTGGAACCAGTGAGGAAGGTGAGAGCACAGTCAGCAGTCAAGTTCTTCAGGTCGATTGTTTGCCATTTCGGGATCCCTAACAGGATCATTACCGACAACGGCACACAATTCACGAGTCGCACCTTCATGCAGTATGTCCAAGATCTTGGCGCCAAGGTCTGCTTCGCTTCCGTTGCTCACCCGAGAAGCAACGGTCAAGCGGAGAGGGCAAATGCTGAAGTGCTGCGCGGGCTCAAGACCAGGACTTTCGACAGGCTGCGCAAGTGCAGAAAGAACTGGATTGAGGAGCTGCCGGTGGTTCTTTGGTTGGTCAGGACGACACCAAATCGAGCCACCAGCCACACGCCTTTTGCTCTAGTCTATGGAGCAGAGGCAGTTCTCCCCATGGAACTCGTATACGGGTCACCTCGAGTGCTCGCTTATGATGAGCTTGAGCAAGAGCAGCTGCGACAAGACGACGCGCTACTCCTTGAGGAAGACCGTCTTCAGGCTGCTGTACGAGCTGCTCGATACCAGCAAGCTTTGCGCCGCTACCATAGCTGCAAAGTTAATGCCAGAAGTCTCGAGGAAGGCGACCTTGTTCTTCGGCGCGTTCAGTCCGCCAAGAATTCCAACAAGTTGATGCCGAAGTGTGAAGGCCCTTACCGGGTGAAACGAGTCACTAGGCCTGGCGCTGTCCGCCTTGAGACCGAAGATGGCATTCCGGTGAGCAACTCCTGGAACATTGAGCATCTTCGTAAGTTTTACCCGTAAGGCGCGGTTGCCGGAACCTGTTCTGGCAACCACCTTTTGTACAAGTCTTGCCGATGTTGCATGTAATCCTTTGTACAAAGCCCGGCGCAGATCCCGTGCATAAGTAAAGCTCATGTGCTCTGCACATCTTGTCAATTTCATGCTTTCTATATTTCTTTGCATGCATGTATCTGACACTTTGTGCAGCACATACCCCCGGTAAGCAATAACGAGTCGTAAGGCTTCATATCATTATTTTATCTGCTTTCTCTTTCTCAAAGGAAGGAAGTTCCCTCGCGCACAAGTTTGCCGGGGGGAAAGGAGATAATGATGTGGACCAGGCGTCGTTCAAGGAAGTGTTCGCCTTACCGGAAAGAAAACAACAGAAAAGCTAAGTTGCCAAAGTTTGAGCAATCAGTTAAAAAAATTTAAGTTATCTTCCTCGAACGACCTTGCTTTGTATGGAAAACCTGTGCGCGGAGGAACCAACTCGTGGCTAGTTGCGCCCTTACTCTGTTTCGAGTCCGCTCAATAACTTAAGTGAGCTGCAACTAGTTGCGACAAGGTTTCTTGTCGGCAGCGGCACCGCCAGCAGGCTGCTGACGTTCCGCACTCAGCGCTCGCGGCAAGGGTGCCTACGCCGACAAGTTCCCTAAAAGCGTAGGGTAAAAACGTACAAAGGAAGGAATCGAGTAAAGGAAATAACATAGAAATTGATATCCAAAATAGAGTCATATTACAAGATAACTTGTCGCGGCTCTAATAGATTGTTTGCATGACATGACCAACAGCGACAAGGAAAAGAGAAAATGGGCGGCCTAATCTACGCGATCGCCCTCAACCCTCTTGATCCCGCTCACCTTGTCCACAATGGGTGCGACAAGGGCCTTGAGCGCTTCCAGATCGGCGTCCGGTGGCAAGGACCTGAGGACGTTGGTGAGGTTGAGGCCTGGATTGCGAAAGGCCACCTTCACCAGCACCTTCTGGAGAGCCCCTGCGCAGATCTTGCGCGACTCATCGGCCAGCTGCTTTGGGATCTTCTCCCGGAGTCGCTGGAGGGCCGTCGCCACGCCTTCAAAGAACAAGCTGAGCTTGGCGCTGGGTTGGAGGTGCTCATCGGAGGAGTACCCGAAATCCTCCATCCCCAGCTGCGCCAGCTCCTTGTCGATGGCCGCGGCAGCATCCACAAGACCCTCGGTCCAATGCTCCACGGTCTCCCTGAAAGTGTCCTGGGCGGCAGCAGCATTCGCCAGCAGCGCCTCGTCGGCCTTGATCTTCTCCGACAAGGCCACCTCCCGCTCCCTAGCGCCGTCCAGCGTCTGAGTCAACGTGGCCAACTTCAACTCGAGATCGGTATTGGAATCCTTGGCGACGCTGAGCTCCTTGCTCCTCTCAGCGAGAAGACCCTGCAGCTCACCATGAGCGGCAGCATCCTTCTCGCGCTCACGCTTGAGCGCGGCAAGCTCCTCGCCGCTCGCCCTGAGATCGGCTTCCAGCTGCACCACCTTCGTCTCCAGCTCCTTCTTGGCGGCCTCGGCAGCTGTGGCAGCATCCTTTGCCTCCTTGAGAGCCCCGCCAATTGCTTGCTCGCGCGCGGCGAGCTCCTCCTCGTGGCTGTCAAGATTGACCTTGCGCTGCGCCAACTCTCCTTCCTGCGCAAATAGATTTTCGGCGACAAGCCGTTGCTTCTCTTGAGCTTCAGCCTTCTCGAGGAGTAAGGCTTTCCGCTCCTCGAGAAGTTGCTCCCGCTCCTCCGCCAAGGATCGGAGAGCTTCCTGCCTGAGGCCCCGGAGCTCCTCCGCGCGCTTCTCAATGTCCACACCCGCCTTCGCGACAAGAGCTTCGCGGGACACCAGCTTTGCTTGTCGGGCGCGGTAGAGTGACAGCAGCTTCCGCAGCAGCCGCTCCTCCTCAGGCTCGTCGCTGCTGCTGCTTGGCGCGTCAACCAGCTTCAGCCCAGCGGAGGCAAGTACTTCTCCGTCCAGCATCTCTCCTTCGACCGGCGCCCTAGAGCTTGAAGCCCAGGGGAGCTTGATGAAGATGTCGTCGCCAGCCTTCAGATAGGCGTCGGGCTGGGGCTCTTCGAAGCCTGGCGCTGCAGCAGCGGCGGAGGGATCAGCGGTCGGCGTAGCGCCTGGCGCTCCTGCAGCCTCGGGGCCGTCAGTGCGATCGCCGGATCCCTCGCCGGCTTCTGCGGCGGCAGCCTTGGCGGCCTCTTCGCCGGCAGGATCATCAGCGCCGGCCTCTCCTTCGGTGGTGACGGCATCGTCAACGCTGTTGCGCGCGTTCTCCTCGCCGGCGACCTCGGTTTCCATCGGCTCCGTGGCAGATGGATCTGGCAAACGGAAAAAGGGAGAGAAATCAAGCGAACATTCGAAAAAGAAAATCAGAAGAAGAAGAACCCAAGGGAAGTTCTCAGGCAAAAGGATTACCTGTGCTAGGATCTGCGGTCGTGGTCTCAATCACCGGAGGATCGCTGGTGCTGTCCCTTGCCAGAGAACTACCCCTTGCCAAAGAATTTTCCCTTGCCGGAGAACGCTCCCTTGCCGGGGAATCCTCCCTTGGCGGTGCAGTGGAAGCACATGGCATTTCGGGAGCGGCCTCCGGGCCCTCCTGGTGAGGCTGCTCTGCTCCTGCACAAACCAGCAATCAGATATCAGCAAAGAAGGAGCACCCATGCGCGCCCGAAAGCAGGAAATAAACAATACACTTACGCTGGGGGCTGCGCTGGGGGCTGCTTCGAGGAAGGGTTGCCGGGTCCGGCAAGGTGGTCTCGGACATGTCCTCTGCTGTCGCGGTGGGATCATACTCGATGACAATCACCGAGGCCTTGGCTCTCTTCGCCGCTCTCTGGGCCAGCGTCCTGAAAAGGAATAAGTTCAGAGTAAAAGCAAGTCAGATACAAGACAAAGCAACAAAACTGAAGAGTTACAAGAACAGCAAAGAATCTTACTCTTCTTCTTCCTCGTCGGAGCTGAGCGCGGAGAGATCGAAGTCCGGCTCGCCTCCGGTGCGACGAGGCGGAGGAGTAGGTTCCCTTGCCCGCTTGGCAGGGGCAGTAGCGGTGGACCGGGAAGACCCCGCCCCAGTTGCCGCAGCGGCGTGAGGCGCTCCCGCGGCAACTGTGCTTGCCACGGTAGAGCGTGTCGCATGGCTCGACGGCTATTGGCTCGTATGCCGCTCCGCTACGTCCCGGGCCTTGCGGAGACGCCTTCTTGGAGGAGCTGGGGGCTCTGCTTGCGACGAGCTGCCTGAAGGTTCGAGCCCGACAAGCTCTCCCTCGCCGGGCTCGATCGGCTCCTCTTCGGGCCCGACAAGTTCCTCCTCGCTGGCAAACTCCTCGCGCTCGGCAAGGCTTGCCGACTCTGCTGCCTCTGCCTCCTCCATGGTGAATCCGAACTCACCCGCAGCAACAGCTGCTGCCACCTCTTCCAGCCTGGTGGCGATGCGCTGCATCTCATTATCGGTGGTGTCGCGGGTGAGGCTCTTCTGTTCATCGGGGCGGATCGGCACTTCTACCAGGCTGTCAAAGAAATCCCGCACGACGTCGTCTGCAGGCTCTTGCCACGTCGGGATGATTCCGTGCGAGTCGCACAGCGGCATCATTGCGCGGATGCGGTCGAGCGAAGATTTGTTGCACAACGGAACCACATCCCTCGGCAACACGAATGGATGTTGAGGATCGCGCTTGAACAGCTCCAGGAGCATCGCATCCAGCTCCAGGACGGTGAAGTTGAAGTTGAGGCCCGGGCGCAGCCTCATGATATCCGCCGAGTTCTGGAACTCCCAGGTGGGTCTCCTCCTCTCCTGCAAGGGGGCGATGCGGCGGCAGAGAAAGTCTGCGCCAACGGCGCCTACGGTGAGCCCGGCAAGCCTGAGGCGAAGGATCCGAGTGACGGCAATCTGCAGCCTGTCGTCTTCCGGGGCCATGTTGCTCCAATCATTGCCGCGCACTATTGGGGCTTGGCGTAGGGCAGTAAATGGCTGTGGGTTCTCCTCGACGATCCAGCACCACTCTGCTCTCCATTCCTCCCACTTGCTGCGGAGCTCTCCCTCCAGATAAGCTTCCTTCTTGCCGACTCTTGAGATCCAAGCGATCCCGCCAGCAAGAGGCTCTCCTCTCTCAACCCGGGGCATAAAGAAGTGGCGGAAGAGGGCTACATTTGGGTGGACTCCGACAAAGTTTTCACAGAGATGTGCGAAAATTGCCATGGTCAGAACGGCGTCGAGGGTGAAATCAAGGAGGCGGAACCCGTAGATGTTCATGATGTCACAGAAGAATTCAGAGAAGGGCGGGCAGAGCCCGCAGTAGAAGAACAGCGCGAAGAAGGGGTACCCGTTTGGAGCCAGTTCCGATGCGGCAGCCCGGAGTACCCTCGTGCGCGGATGCGCTCGCGTCTCCGTCGACCAGAAGAGGTAGTAGTACTCCCTCAGCTCCTTCATGGCAAGCTGAGGGGGGAAGAGGGCCCGCTCCTTTCGCAGCACCGTGAGCCGCTGCGCCTCGACCGACTTCATGCCCTTCCCCTTGTCGGCTTTCGGAGCCATGGCGGAGGTGGTGGGGGAGATCGACGGTGTTGGTGGTGCTGCTGGCACCGGGGGGCGGAGCGCTTCTCTCTCTCAGCTTCGGGAAGAAGGAGGGAGCAGCGGAGATTTGGGAAATAGAGTAACAACCGGCAGGATGGGCGAACTGTCCCTGTTTCCCCTGCTTATAAAGAGGGACGGGGCGGACGTTTCGCCCTTCCGAGTAAAGAAACCACCCACGAGCTCTCCCACGACGCTGCATTCGACACGTGCCGTTGGGGGAGGGCGCGGTAGATACGGAGAAAGATACGGCGTAACCTAGGCTGCGCGTGCCCATGCCCTGTTTTGGGCCTGGCCCAACAGCGCTCGGCACCGTGTGTGGCCCAGGCCCGGGAGCTCCTGTCGGTGTACTAGAGTAGGGGTACCCTAGTATCCCGAACTTGTGCATGGGCAGTTGCAGCCACCCGCGGCAAGGCTTGCCGGGTGACCGCCAAGGTCGTCCGCGGTTCCTGTGGAGCCAAGGAGACAAGGCCCCGGCAAGAGGAGCTTGCCGGGAAAGCCAACCAAGGCATAAGAGCAAAGTATCCAAGCCAAGGAGACAAGGCCCCGGCAAGAGGAGCTTGCCGGGAAGGCCCACCAAGGCATCTCAAGGAGTTTGCCGCGATGCGCCACGCGTCCCGGCAAGGCCCGGGGAGCGACAAGCCTCTGGACGCGACAAGACAACGACCGCGGCAAGGCACTTGCCGCGGCACGCTACTACCCTGTACCTACGCTCCAGCGCATCCACCAACGTGTCGCCCTAGGGCCTTTCCAGGCGCGTGTGGTGAGAGGCTGTGCAGCCAGCGGTGCGCGGTGGCAAGCGGCGCTGACAAGATTGCCATCGTGGCGAGCGGTGGCATCCCTGATGGTCCCTGTTTGCACTGTTTGGGCGACGTAGATGGGCATTTAATGTCTTTGTCCCCTGCCGTTAGGGTTAGGTATGATACACTGTACAGGTTGTTGTACCAACCGCAAGTCCTTTTCCATTCTTACCCTTGTCTATGTTGCCACCTGTCGGTGACCCCTTGAGCATATAAAAGGAGGCCCATGCGCAACGCAGAGGGGGGGTTCGGAAGGTTCGAAGCCAGAAAACACTCATGCTCGGTCTCGTTAGCAGCTAGAGTGTACTGTAGCACTCAGCGCTCCCGAGCAAGAACTCAATACAATCAGACAAGCAGCAGTAGGAGTATTATCTCTCCGGAGAGCTCTGAAGCTGGGTAAATCGCTCGCGTGCTTCGCCTCGATCTGCTCTTCGTGCGATCTCCGCCCCCCGCCGAACCGAAAGGGGCTCGGTCCGCCGGTCCCATAGGTGTTCGTGGATCAGTTTCCCCGACAAAGGGTGATTATAAAGGTGCTCTACAGGTGTCTCTGAAGGTGTTTGTTGGGTTGGCGTAGATCGAGATTAGGATTTGTCACTCCATGTTTCGGAGAGGTATCTCTGGGCCCTCTCGGTAATACTCATCACTATAAGCCTTGCAAGCATTGTGACTAATGAGTTAGTTGCGGAATGAAGTATTACGGAACGAGTAAAGAGACTTGCCAGTAACGAGATTGAACTAGGTATTGATGTTGGAAATATGCCCTAGAGGCAATAATAAAATGGTTATTATTGTATTTCCTTGTTCATGATAATTGTCTATTATTCATGCTATAATTGTATTGATCGAAAACTGCAATACATGTGTGAATACATAGATCACAACATGTCCCTAGTGAGCCTCTAGTTGAGTAGCTCGTTGATCAACACATGGTCATGGTTTCTTAACCATGGACATTGGATGTCATTGATAACGATATCACATCATTAGGAGAATGATGTGATGGACGAGACCCAATCCTAAGCCTAGCACAAGATCGTGTAGTTCATATGCTAAATCTTTTCTAAATGTCAAGTATCTTTTCCTTAGACCATGAGATTGTGCAACTCCCGGATACCGTAGGAATGCTTTGGGTGTACCAAACGTCACAACGTAACTGGGTGGCCATAAAGGTGCACTACGGGTATCTCCGAAAGTGCCTGTTGGGTTGGCACGAATCTAGACTGGGATTTGTCACTCCGTGTGACAGAGAGGTATCTCTAGGCCCACTCAGTAGGACATCATCATAATGTGCACAATGTGATCAAGGAGTTGATCACGGGATGATGTGTTACGGAACAAGTAAAGAGACTTGCCAGTAACGAGATTGAACAAGGTATCGGCATACCGATGATCGAATCTCGGGCAAGTACTATACCGGTAGACAAAGGGAATTGTATACGGGATTGATTGAATCCTTGACATCGTGGTTCATCCGATGAGATCATCGTGGAACATGTGGGAGCCAATATGGGTATCCAGATCCCGTTGTTGGTTATTGGCCGGAGAGTTGTCTCGGTCATGTTTGCATGGTTCCCGAACCCGTAGGGTCTACACACTTAAGGTTCAATGACGCTAGGGTTATAGGGAATAGATATAGTTGGTTACTGAATGTTGTTTAGAGTCCCGGATGAGATCCCGGACGTCACGATGAGTTCCAGAATGGTCTGGAGGTAAAGATTTATATATGGGAAGTCCTGTTTTGGTCACCGAAAAAGTTTCAGGTGCTATCGGTAACGTACCGGGACCACCGGGAGGGTCCCGGGGGTCCACCAGGTGGGGCCAACGGCCCCAGAGGGCTGCGTACGCCAAGTGTGGGAGGGGACCAGCCCCAGGTGGGATGGTGTGCCCCGGGGGTCCACCAGGTGGGGCCAACGGCCCCAGAGGTCTGCGTAGGCCAAGTGTGGGAGGGGACCAGCCCCAGGTGGGAT
>NC_041385.1:678205708-678239077 GCF_002162155.2 Triticum dicoccoides | reverse complement strand
GCCCCCACCAAGGCCCAAGGCACAGGGAGAGTGGGAGGGGGCAAACCCTAGATCCAGATGGACCTTAAGGCCCACCCTAGGGTGCCCCCCTCTCTTCCCCCCTTTGGCCGCACCCTAGATGGGTTTTGGGGGCTGCCGCCACCCCTAGGGAGGGAACACTAGATGGGGGCGCAGCCCCTCCCCTTCCCCTATATATACTTGAGGTATTGGGGGCTGCAAAACACACGAGATGAACTCCCCCAAGGCGCAGCCCTACCTCTCTCCCTCCTCGCCTCTCGTAGTGCTTGGCGAAGCCCTGCTAGAGTACCGCGCTCCTCCACCACCACCACGCCGTCGTGCTGCTGCTGGACGGAGTCTTCCCCAACCTCTCTGAGGGAGTCCCGGATTAGGGGGTGTCCGGATAGCCGGACTACCATCATCGGCCGAACTATCATCGGTCAGACTATCATCATCATCGACCGGACTCCAAGACTATGAAGATACAAGATTGAAGACTTCGTCCCGTGTCCGGATGGGACTTTCCTTGGCGTGGAAGGCAAGCTTGGCGATACGGATACGTAGATCTCCTACTATTGTAACCGACTCTATGTAACCCTAGCCCTCTCCGGTGCCTATATAAACCGGATGGCTCTAGTCCGTAGGACACAACAACAACCATTACAATCATACCATAGGCTAGCTTCTAGGGTTTAGCCTCCTTGATCTCGTGGTAGATCCACTCTTGTAAACATCCACAATATCAATATCAATCAAGCAGGACGTAGGGTTTTACCTCCATCTAGAGGGCCCGAACCTGGGTAAAACATCGTGTCCCTTGTCTCCTGTTACCATCCGCCTAGACGCACAGTTCGGGACCCCCTACCCGAGATCCGCCAGTTTTGACACCGACATTGGTGCTTTCATTGAGAGTTCCTCTGTGTCGTCACCGATAGGCTTGATGGCCTCTTCAATCAACAACGACGCAGTCCTGGGTGAGACTTTTCTCCCCGGACAGATCTTCGTATTCGGCGGCTTCGCACTGCGGGCCAACTCACTTGGCCATCTGGAGCAGATCGAAAGCTACGCCCCTGGCCGTCAGGTCAGGTTTGGAAGCCTAAACTTCACGGCCGATATCCGCGGGGACTTGATCTTCGATGGATCTGAGCCACAGCCGAGCATGCCGCGCTGTCACGATGGGCACGACCTAACTCTGCCGCCGGACAGCACCTTGGGGGCCGCACACGAATCCGCTCCGACCCATAGTCCGGAGCCGATCGCACGGATCGAGGACGGATGGCTGGACACCGCCTCGGGAGCTGCAACTTCCACGGCGATGGAGCCGAACACTTACCTTGTCCCGCATAAAGCCCATGACTCCGAGGTGCCGGACTCCCTGCCGGACTCCGAACCTCCTGCGCCCCTGCCAGTCGAATCCGATTGGGCGCCGATCATGGAATTCACCGCTGCGGACACCTTTCAGCACTCACCCCTCGGCGATATCTTAAATTCGCTGAAGCATCTCTCGCTATCCGGAGAGCCCTGGCCGAACTACGGCCAGGATGGTCGGGACGCGGACAATGAAGAAATTCAGAACCCACCCACCACCCACTTCGTAGCCACCATCGACGATCTAACCGACGTGCTAAACTACGACTCCGAAGACATCAACGGTATGGACGATGATGCCGGAGACAATCAAGAACCAGCGCCTACAGAGCACTGGAAGGCCACCTCGTCACATGACATACATATGGTGGACACCCCAAAGGGAAGCGATAACGAGGAACAACGGGACGCGGCAGAGGATAATCCCGCCGATAAACAACCAAAACGGCGACATAGACGCCGCCCTAAGTCCCGCCTCGATCAAAGCAGCATTCCTAACGACCCAGCGATAGAGCAGGGCAAACCAGCGGACGACGAACATACAACCAAGCAACCATCCGAACAAGACGAACCGGATAATCAACCACTTCACGGAGCAATCAACAGTCCGGACACAACACCGGAGCATAAGAACCTTCACAAAAGACTCGTTGCCACTGCAAGAAGTTTGAAGAAGGAAAAACGGAAGCTCAAAAAAGCGGAAGACATACTCAGAATGAAGTGGAGCAAAGTACTCAAGACCGCAGACAAATATGGCAATGGCCATCAAACAAAGAGCTACCTGAAGAGCAAGTTGCTGCCAGAATTTGACGAGGAAGCCATAGAACCCTCACAGTCAAAAAATAAAGAGGCCGCCTGGCCGGATAGACGGCCAGATGACAGGCCAAAAGCGACAAGCGGCACCGCACACAAGCCGACTTATGATCCTGGGAAAACGGACGGCCCAACTAGGTCCATCTACGGGCCAAAAAAGAGGGCCCCAGGAAGTAACACAACACGACAAGTGTTCGAAGACAGCGGCACACCCAAATACAGGGGCGCCGCACACTCGCTATGTTTTACCGATGAGGTGCTAGATCATGAATTTCCAGCAGGGTTCAATCCCATAAACATAGAGGCATACGACGGCACAACAGACCCCGGAGTCTGGATAGAAGATTACATACTACACATACACATGGCTAGAGGAGATGATCTCCACGCCATAAAATACCTACCCCTCAAGCTCAAAGGGCCATCTCGGCATTGGCTCAAAAGCCTCCCAGAAAACACTGTTGGAAGTTGGGAAGAGCTTGAGGACACGTTTAGAGCAAATTTTCAAGGGACTTATGTCCGCCCTCCGGATGCAGACGATCTGAGTCATATAACCCAACAGCCCGGAGAGTCAGCGCGCAAATTCTGGAACAGGTTCCTTACCAAAAAGAACCAAATAGTCGACTGTCCGGACGCGGAAGCCTTAGCAGCTTTTAAACACAACGTCCGAGACGAATGGCTCGTCAGACACCTCGGCCAAGAGAAGCCAAGAACAATGGCCGCGCTAACAAGCCTCATGACGCGCTTTTGCGCAGGAGAAGACAGCTGGCTAGCAAGATGCAGCACCAGCGACCCGAGTACATCGGAGATCAGAGATGGAAACGGAAAATCACGGCGCAGGAAAGATCAGCGCCGGAATAAAGAAAAAAGCCCAAAGGGCACGGCGGTCAATGCCGGATTCACAAGCTCGTGGCCAAACAATAAAACACTGCCTCTTAAGGACAACAGCGACAAGCTATCAAATTTAAACAAAATCTTAGATCGGATATGTCAAATCCATAGTACCTCCGGAAGGCCTGCAAATCATACCAACCGAAATTGCTGGGTTTTTAAACAGTCCGGCAGACTCAACGCCGGACACAAGGGGCTCGATGCGCCAAGCGAGGACGATGACGAACCCCACCAGCAGAGCACCGGAAGTCAAAAGACTTTCCCACAAGAAGTCAAAACAGTAAACTCGCTTCATGTGATAGTACGAAAAACCAATACGGCACTCGCTAAGACAAGTGTCGCACGGTCCGCCCCAGCGGAACACCGAGATTGGATGTCAAAACCAATCACTTTCGACCATCTGGATTAGTACAGAAGTATCCGGAACGCAGGATAGACTGCCCTGATATTGGATCCCATAATAGACGGACTGCAATTCACGCAGGTTTTGATGGACGGCGGCGGTAACTCAAACTTGCTATATCCGGACACAATCCGCAAGTTGGGATAGACCCTACTACAATTCGGCATAGCCGCACTTCCTTCAAAGGAGTGGCGCCAGGCCCTTATGCCAGGCGTGCAGGTTCATTATTACTAGAAGTTGTGTTCGGGTCACCTGACAACTTCCGACGAGAAAAGTTAACCTTTCATGTCGCCCCATTTTAAAGTAGCTATCAAGCATCACTGGGACGGGAAGCTTTCGTCCGCTTCAATGCAATACCACATTACGCGTCTCTTACGCTTAAAATGCCCGGTCCACGTGGCATCATTTCATTAAAAGGTCGCCTGAGACCCCGGACACGGCTGGACGAGTCCGGAACAAATAAGCTAGGGGCTGCCTAGCCGCACACCCCTTCACAAGGGTTTGTACATATAAGCCATAATGAGCTAGCATAGGCTCAACTTTATTAATCTATATTTCAATTTTTTATGCACTTTCTCGCACAATTTCTTTTCAAATTAAGTTCCTCTCTTTTTACAGATGAACAGCGTGCACACCCATCCAGGATACGGCACAATGGAGACACAGGCGCAGACGTGGAGTAGGGACCCGTTGCAAGGACTCTTTTCAGACTAAGACCCTATGTAAACCTTTCTTACTGTCTCTTGTTGCTATAATCCCCTGGTTTCTCATTATAACTAGAGTGGAGACTGGCGTTTTGGCATCGGCCGCGCCAGAAGAACTTGCCCGTACCTGGACACAAGGGGCTTAGGGCATTGTTTTGCCCGCTATTGTAAAAGACCGAACACCTTCGGGAGTGTTCGGCATCTCGAGTTAGGCCTTATATGCATCAGCTCCGAATCATGTCTTTGGTCAAATGTTGGGTTTGCCCGACTCCTGTGCTTTGCTGCCTTACGTTCCGTATCACCGGCTAACGCGGCACCAGGAGAACTACTGTGATTGTGCCCCAGTTCGGCGGGGCGAGCACCTCGGTAGAGAAAGCCAAAAACTGACTGTCATGATACAGCGAGAGACTGGTCAAGCACTCGATCGACCATGGGAATGTTTAGAATTCCTCCGCTTTGACGAAGGGCCGTTTCCCGGTCAGGCACATACGCGCCCCAAATTCGGAGAGCGCGGTGCCCCCAGGGGCTATGTCGTAGCCCCACTCTCGAACTCCATGGCTAAGTGAAAGTGATAAAGCATTATAGTCCGGTTTCCTCGTTTGCTACGCTACCACCTCCTTTACAGGACCGAGACGTCGGATTAAGTGTGAAAACGCGCTTTTTTTTGCGAACACCCCCGAACCTTGTGCGTGGGGGCTGAAGCCGACGACTGCCATCTTTCAGGTTATACACACGTATACATGAACGGCCGCATAGGAGATATTCTATTACTTGAACGCACAAGTATAAAAGGTGTTTAAATCATAAATATTGTTTTACATCATAAAAACGTTCATTCGAACGTAACATTTTTTGAGCACTGCGACTCTATTACACGAGCACCACGCAGCACTTCGCCAAAATAGTGCTTGGCGGTAACCGGTTATCGTCCGAACCCGGGGTCGCAACAGCGGTGGCATCCATCTCTGTCCAATGTGTCTTCACACGGGCGAGTGCCATCTGCGCACCCTCTATGCAGGCCGACCGCTTCATCGCCTTGATATGCGGCACCGCCCCAAGAAATTGCTGCAATAAGCCAAAGTAAATCTTCGGCTCAGGCCTATCCGGCCAGACATGGGTCACTATATCCATCATAGCAAGCCCGGACAACCTATTTAGCTCAGCCCACTCGGCCAAACGGTCGGTCAGCGGAAGTGAACACTCCGGACTATGGAATTGAGACCAAAACAGCTCTTCCATCTTGTGATCCTTCTGGCTTCGAAAATGCACAACGGCATCCGCCGCACTCGCTGCTAAGTCCATATAAGGGTCCTCTGGACCCCACAGTTGGCCCAGCTGAGCATACTTTGGATCCGTAAACCTTCGGCGCAGCAGAAAAGGCTTGCCAACTACAATATCTCCGGCCTGGCGCAGCTCTTCCTTTATAGCCCGCATTGCAGAGCGGGCATCCTTGGTTTCGGCGGTGGCCTTCCCCAGGTCTTCTTGCCCCGCTAGGCGCTCCTTCCCAAGAGCCTCATTGCGGTCGGTAGCATCTTTCAACTTCACGGCCATTTCGGCCATCTCTTCCCTGCTCCGGCAGTGTGCGACCCTTTCGGCCGCTAACTCCTCGGCCGCCCTCGAGGCCGCCGCATTACTCCTTCTGGCCTGCTCCTTGGCTTGAGCAAGTTCGGTCCAAAGGCTCTCCATAGCAGCGGCACTATCTGCATTTCACACACATGTTGTAAGGAGCTGGCTTCGGCTCCCTTACCAAGTGGCCGCACAGAAATACTTACCTTGCGACTCATCAAGTCGCCTGTTGACCAGCGTGATGTCCGCATCCGCAACAGCGAGTTGCCGCTTTAGTTCAGCAACTCCATCAGTCCGGCTGGCCCCCGGACGACCCGCCACCTGCATTGGCACGGCGGAAATTTAAACCTGCGATTTTGATCCTCAACACGCTATCGATTTCGACAACCTACCGAGTCTCAGGGGCTACTATCTATACAGGGCGCATTCTACATGCAAAACTGTTAAAAGGTGTGTCATTTTTACGTACCTCAAACCCCGCCAGCAAACTCCTGACGGCATTATGCAACCCGCCTTCGGCGGACGAAATCCTTTCAATCACCATGCTCATCAATGCGTGGTGATCTTCTGAGATAGACGCCTTCTCAAGCAGATCCTTCAGCCGTACACCAGTTGGCGCCGAACTATCCGGCTTTGCCAAACCAGGGGGCTCCCTCCGTGACGACACTTCAGGCTCGTCCGCCCTATCCGACGGTGCCCCGGACGGAGGCGTCTCGCTCTCCATCATCTCCGGACGAAGGTCCCCCGAAGACGAGCTCATTTGCGAAGGACGGAGATCCGAACTACAAGGTAAAAACTTTAGTTATCCTCAGAAGCACAAATAGGGATGTCCCTTATTATAAAACTCCTTTCTTTCTACTTACGGCTCGTTGGAGGGCTGATTCTTTAAGGGAGATTGTGCGGTCGGGGCCTCCCTGGACGCAGGACCCTCTGGCGAAGATTTCTTCCCCCATTTAGGGGCTTTTGCCCCCGGGTCCTCGGAGGCAGTCCTCTTCTCCCCTTGGAGGGAGGGATTCTCGATCCCCCCTCTTTCAAGAGCCTCCTTAGGCGAGGCACTAGCTTTCCTGCTTTCCCCTTCGCCTTCCTCTGGAGGCGCAACCTCAAGCATCCGGACCAGCACGGAATCCGGCGCGGTCTCGGGGAGGGGGGCCGGACACCATATCAGTTTTGCTTCCGCTATCCACTCCTGTTTAGAAAGAAGTCGGTCATAAGGCGAATCATTGAAAGGCAAACAAACGGTATGTCCGGACTTGGAGCTACTTGGGTATCCGGGCGATTGCAGCTTAGGCCAGCATCCTCGGTCAATTCCGGACGCGCCTCTTGCGATCCAAAGAATAATTTGTACATCTCCAGGGGTGTCATACCCATGAAGTGTTGAAGAATACGTGGGCCCTCTGGATTGAACTCCCACAGCCGGAGAGGGCGGCGTTTGCAGGGCAAGAGACGCCTAATCAGCATAACCTGCAATAGGGGTACGCCCTTTGACGGCCCCCAGTTGAGCCCTTGGTCGATCCATGACATCAACCGTCGTGGAGGTCCCGGGCGGAATAAGGGCGGCGGCTTTTGTCTGCGGCCCCTCGGAACGGTAATATAGAACCACTCTTGCTACCACGGGCCGAGCTCCTCTTGGAAGGAGCCAGCGGGCCACGGGGCATCGGCCCTCCTACTTATGGCCGCCCCACCGCACTCCGCTTGACGCCCCCCGATCATCTTCGGCGCCACATTGAAGGTCTTCAGCCACAGGCCGAAGTGAGGGGTGACACGGAGGAAGGCTTCGTAGACGACAATAAATGCGGAAATATGGAGGATGGACTCCGGAGCCAAATCGTGGAATTCCAACCCATAGTAAAACATGAGCCCTCTCACAAAAGGATCCATCGGGAAGCCTAAACCCCGACGGAGGTGGGATACAAAAACGACATACTCGCCGAGCTCGGGGGTGGGGATGGCCAGCCCTTCGGCAGGCAACCTGTGCGAAATCTCATAAGCCAGGTACTTGGCCTCCCGCAGCTTTAGCACGTCCTCCTCCGTGACGGAGGAGGGCATCCACCGGCCCTGGAGGTCAGAACCGGACATCATTGAAGGTCCGAAGCGCTCGAATCTGGAGCTCTAGGTGCTGGAACTTGGAGCGGGGAGAGGATTCGATGGAGGATTGAAGAAAAGAAACGAGCCTTGGTCCCGTTATAAAGAGGGAGAATACCAAGAGCCGTCTCCGTGACTGTTTGGGACTCGCCTTCGATAGAGGGGGCGTGGCGACGGGCGCGGTTGGGTTACCCACGTCCGTATTGATTAGAATCCCGGATTAAGGGGGAACACGATCTCTGCTTCGACAAGACGTGCCAAGGAAACCGCTTCGCTAAATGCGCTGAGGTGGTAGAGTAAAAAATGATTCAAGTAATGGCCTGGTAGTGGCATTACGTCATGCCGCAAAAAACGTCAGTAGATTGAACTTGTGTATATATTATTCTCTCTACGGTGGAATGTGGAATTTATCTTGCAGAGCCGGACACTATCCTGGTGTTCACAATCTTCTATCATTCGGAGGAGGAACCCGCCTTGCAATGCCAAGCAATATACGCGCCGGACTTATCGTCATTGAAGCCTGGTTCAGGGGCTACTGAGGGAGTCCCGGATTAGGGGGTGTCCGGATAGCCGGACTACCATCATCGGCCGAACTATCATCGGCCGGACTATCATCATCATCGACCGGACTCCAAGACTATGAAGATACAAGATTGAAGACTTCGTCCCGTGTCCGGATGGGACTTTCCTTGGCGTGGAAGGCAAGCTTGGTGATACGGATACGTAGATCTCCTACTATTGTAACCGACTCTAGGTAACCCTAGCCCTCTCCGGTGCCTATATAAACCGGATGGCTCTAGTCCGTAGGACACAACAACAACCATTACAATCATACCACAGGCTAGCTTCTAGGGTTTAGCCTCCTTGATCTCGTGGTAGATCCACTCTTGTAAACATCCACAATATCAACATCAATCAAGCAGGACGTAGGGTTTTACCTCCATCAAGAGGGCCCGAACCTGGGTAAAACATCGTGTCCCTTGTCTCCTTCGTGTCCCAAGGCGCAGCCCTACCTCTCTCCCTCCTCGCCTCTCGTAGTGCTTGGCGAAGCCCTGCTAGAGTACCGCGCTCCTCCACCACCACCACGCCGTCGTGCTGCTGCTGGACGGAGTCTTCCCCAACCTCTCCCTCTCCCCTTGCTGGATCAAGGCACGGGAGACGTCACCGGGCTGCACGTGTGTTGAACGCAGAGGCGCCGTTGTTCGGCGCTTAGATCGGAATCAACTGCGATCTGAATCACTACGAGTATGACTCCTTCATTCACGTTCCTGTAACGCTTCCGCTTAGCGATCTACAAGGGTATGTAGATGCACTCCCTATCTCTCTCGTTGCTAGTCTCTCCATAGATTGATCTTGGTGATGCGTAGAAAATTTTGAATTTCTGCTACGTTCCCCAACAGTGGCATCATGAGCTAGGTCTATTGCGTAGATTCTATGCATGAGTAGAACACAAGTTGTTGTGGGTCCAATATGCTTACCATGACTAGTCCTATCTTGTTTCGACGGTATTGTGGGATGAAGCGGCCCAGACCGACCTTACACGTACACTTACGTGAGACAGGTTCCACCGACTGACATGCACTTGTTGCATAAGGTGGCTAGCGGGTGTCAGTCTCTCCCACTTTAGTCAGATCGGATTCGATGAAAAGGGTCCTTATGAAGGGTAAATAGCAATTGGCATATCACGTTGTGGTTCTTGCGTAGGTAAGAAACGTTCTTGCTAGGAACCCATAGCAGCCACGTAAAACATGCAAACAACAATTAGAGGACGTCTAACTTGTTTTTGCAGGGTATGCTATGTGATGTGATATGGCCAAAAAGAATGTGATGAATGATATGTCATGTATGAGATTGATCATGTTCTTGTAATAGGAATCACGACTTGCATGTCGATGAGTATGACAACCGGCAGGAGCCATAGGAGTTGTCTTTATTTATTGTATGACCCGCGTGTCACTGAATAACGCCATGTAATTACTTTACTTCATTGCTAAACCGTTAGCCATAGTAGTAGAAGTAATAGTTGGCGAGACAACTTCATGGAGACACGATGATGGAGATCATGGTGTCATGCCGGTGACGATGATGATCATGGAGCCCCGAAGATGGAGATCAAAAGGAGCAAAATGATATTGTCCATATCATGTCACTTTTTGATTGCATGTGATGTTTATCATGTTTATGCATCTTATTTGCTTAGAACAACGGTAGTAAATAAGATGATCCCTCATAATAATTTCAAGAAAGTGTTCCCCCTAACTGTGCACCGTCGCGAAAGTTCGTTGTTTCGAAGCACCACGTGATGATCGGGTGTGATAGATTCTAACGTTCACATACAACGGGTGTAAGCCAGATTTACACACGCGAAACACTTAGGTTGACTTGACGAGCCTAGCATGTACAGACATGGCCTCGGAACACAAGAGACCGAAAGGTCGAACATGAGTCGTATAGTGGATACGATCAACATGAAGATGTTCACCGATGATGACTAGTCCGTCTCACGTGATGATCGGACACGGCCTAGTTGACTCGGATCATGTATCACTTAGATGACTAGAGGGATGTCTATCTGAGTGGGAGTTCATTAGATGAACTTAATTATCCTAAACATAGTCAAAAGGTTTTTGCAAATTATGTCGTAGCTCGCGCTTTAGTTCTACTGTTTTAGATATGTTCCTAGAGAAAATTTAGTTGAAAGTTGATAGTAGCAATTATGCGGACTGGGTCCGTAAACTGAGGATTGTCCTCATTGCTGCGTAGAAGGCTTATGTCCTTAATGCACCGCTCGGTGTGCTGAACCTCGAACGTCGTTTGTGGATGTTGCGAACATCTGACATACACGTTTTGATGACTACTTGATAGTTCAGTGGCTAATGTTAAATGGTTTAGAATTGAGGCACCGAAGACATTTTGAAATGTTGCAGAACATATGAGATGTTCCAAGAGCTGAAATTGGGATTTCAGGCTCGTGCCCATGTCAAGAGGTATGAGACCTCTGACAAGTTTCTTAACCTGCAAACTAAGGGAGAAAAGCTCAATCGTTGAGCTTGTGCTCAGATTGTCTGAGCACAACAATCACTTGAATCGAGTGGGAGTTAATCTTCCGGATGAGATAGTGATGTTTCACCAAAGTCATTGCCACCAAGCTGCTAGAGCTTCGTGATGAACTATAACATATCAGGGATAGATATGATGATCCTTGAAATATTCGCGATGTTTGACACCGTGAAAGTAGAAATCAAGAAGGAGCGTAAATTGTTGATGGTTAGTGAAACCACTAGTTTCAAGAAGAGCAAGGGAAAGAAGGGGTACTTCATGAAACGGCAAATCAGTTGCTGCTCTAGTGAAGAAACCCAGGGTTGAACCCAAACCCGAGACTAAGTGCTTCTGTAATGAGGGAACGGTCACGGAAGCATAACTACCCTAGATACTTGGTAGATGAGAAGGCTGGCAGGGTTGACAGAAGTATATTGGATATACATTGTATTAAATGTGTACTTTACTAGTACTCCTAGTAGCACCAGGGTATTAAGATACCAGTTAGGTTGCTAAGTGTTAGTAACTCGAAATAAAAGGCTACAGAATAAACGGAGACTAGCTAAAGGTGAGATGACGATGTGTGTTGGAAGTGTTTCCAAGGTTGATGTGATCAAGCATCGCATACTCCCTCTACCATCGAGATTGGTGATAAACCTAAATAATCGTTATTTGGTGTTTGCGTTAAGCATAGACATGATTGGATTATGTCTATCGCAATACGGTTATTCATTTAAGGAGAATAATGGTTACTCTATTTATTTGAATAATACCTTCAATGGTCTTGCACCTAAAAGAATGGTTTATTGAATCTCGATCGTAGTGATACACATGTTCATGCCAAAAGATATAAGATAGTAATGATAGTACCACCTGCTTGTGGCACTGCCATTTGAGTCATATTGGTATAAAACGCATGAAGAAGCTCCATGTTGATGATCTTTGGACTCACTCGCTTTTGAAAAGTTTGAGACATGCGAACCATGTCTATTGGTATGTGCGCATGAATAAACTCCATGTAGATGGATCATTTGGACTCACTTGATTCTAAATCACTTGAGACATGCAAATCATACCACATGGGCAAGATGACTGAAAAGCCTCGTTTTCAGTGAGATGGAACACAAGAGCAACTTGTTGGAAGTAATACATTTTGATGTGTGTTGTCCAATGAGTGCTGAGGCACGCAGTGGATATTGTTATGTTCTTACTTCACAGATGACTTGAGTAGATGCTGAGTATATTTACTTGATGAAACACAAGTCTGAATTATTGAAAGGTTCAAGTAATTTCAGAGTGAAGTTGAAGATCATCGTGACAAGAGGATAAAATGTCTATGATATGATCATAGAGATGAATATCTGAGTTACGAGTTTGGTACACAATTAAGACATTGTGGAAATTGTTTCACAACTAACACCGCCTGGAACACCATAGTGTGATGGTGTGTCCAAACGTCATAGTTGCACCCTATTGGATATGGTGCATGCCATGACGTCTCTTATCGAATTACCACTATTTTTCATGGGTTAGGCATTAGAGACAACCGCATTCACTTTAAATAGGGCACCACGTAATTCCGTTGAGATGACATCATATGAACTATGGTTTAGAGAAACCTAAGCTGTCGTTTCTTGAAAGTTTGGGGCTGCGACGCTTATGTGAAAAAGTTTTCATCCTGATAAGCTCGAACCCAAAGCGGATAAATACATCTTCATAGGACACCCAAAACAGTTGGGTATACCTCCTATTTCAGATCCAGAAGCAAAAGTGATTGTTTCTAAAAACGGGTCCTTTCTCGAGGAAAGGTTTCTCTTGAAAGAATTGAGTGGGAGGATGGTGGAGACTTGATGAGATTGTTGAACCATCACTTCAACTAGTGTGTAGCAGGGCACAGGAAGTTGATCCTGTGGCACCTACACCAATTGAAGTGGAAGCTGATGATAGTGATCATGAAACTTCGGATCAAGTCACTACCGAACCTCGTAGGTCGACAAGGACGCGTACTGCTTCGGAGTGGTACGGTAATCCTGTCTTGGAGGTCATGTTGCTAGACAACAATGAACCTACGAGCTATGGAGAAGCGATGGTGGGCCTGGATTCCAACAAATGGCTAGAGGCCATAAAATCCGAGAGAGGATCCATGTATGAAAACAAAGTGTGGACTTTGGAAGAACTACTTGATGGTGTAAGGCTGTTGGGTACAGATGGATTTTAAAAGGAAGACAGACAATGATGGTAAGTATCACCATTAAGAAAGCTCGACTTGTCGTTAAGATGTTTTCCGACAAGTTCAAGGAGTTGACTACGATGACACTTTCTCACTCGTAGCGATGCTAAGAGTCTGTTGGAATTATATTAGCAATTACTGCATGATTTATGAAATCTTGCAGATAGGATGTCAAAAACCATTGTTTCCTCGACGTTATTCTTGAGGAAAGGTTGTATGTGATACAACCAGAAGGTTTTGTCAATCCTGAAAGATGCTAACAATTGTGCAAAGCTCCAGCAATCCTTCTAAGGACTGGAGTAAGCATCTCGGAGTTGGAATATACGCTTTGATGAGATGATCAAAGATTTTGGGTTTATACAAAGTTTATGAGAAACTTGTATTTCCAAAGAAGTGAGTGGGAGCACTATAGCATTTCTGATGAGTATATGTTGTTGACATATTGTTGATCGGAAATGATGTAGAATTTCTGGAAAGCATATAGGGTTGTTTGAAAAGTGTTTTTCAATGGAAAACCTGGATTAAGCTACTTGAACATTGAGCATCAAGATCTATAAGGATAGATCAAAACGCTTAATGGTACTTTCAAATGAATACATACCGTAACAAGATTTTGAAGGAGTTCAAAATAGATCAGCAAAGAAGGAGTTCTTGGCTATGTTATATGGTGTGTGTATTGAGTAAGACTCAATACATGACCACGGCAGAAGAGAGAGAAAGGACGAAGGTCGTCCCCTATGCTTCAGACGTAGGCTCTATAGTATGCTATGTTGTGTACCACACCGGAAGTGTGCCTTGCCATGAGTCAGTCAAGGGGTACAAGAGTGATCCAGGAATGGATCACAGGACACCGGTCAAACTTATCCTTAGTAACTAATGGACTAAAGGAATTTTCTCGATTATGGAGGTGGTAAAAGAGTTTGTCGTAAAGGGTTACGCCGATGCAAACTTTGACACTAATCCGGATTATTCTGAGTAGTAAACCGGATTCGTATAGTAGAACAGTTATTTGGAATAGTTCCAAATAGAGCATGGTAGCTGCATCTAGGAGATGACATAGAGATTTGCAAAACACACATGGATCTGAAAGGTTCAGATCCGTTGACTAACAACCTCTCTCACAAGCGAGATATGATCAAACCCCATGGGTGTCGATTCATTACAATCACATAGTGATGTGAACTAGATTATTGACTCTAGTGCAAGTGGGAGACTGTTGGAAATATGCCCTAGAGGCAATAATAAAATGGTTATTATTGTATTTCCTTGTTCATGATAATTGTCTATTATTCATGCTATAATTGTATTGATCGGAAACCGCAATACATGTGTGAATACATAGATCACAACATGTCCCTAGTGAGCCTCTAGTTGACTAGCTCGTTGATCAATAGATGGTCATGGTTTCCTGACCATGGACATTGGATGTCATTGATAACGAGATCACATCATTAGGAGAATGATGTGATGGACGAGACCCAATCCTAAGCCTAGCACAAGATCGTGTAGTTCGTATGCTAAAGCTTTTCTAAATGTCAAGTATCTTTACCTTAGACCATGAGATTGTGCAACTCTCGGATACCGTAGGAATGCTTTGGGTGTACCAAACATCACAATGTAACTGGGTGGCTATAAAGGTGCACTAAGGGTATCTCCGAAAGTGTCTGTTGGGTTGGCACGAATCGAGACTAGAATTTGTCACTCCGTGTGACGGAGAGGTATCTCTGGGCCCACTCGGTAGGACATCATCATAATGTGCACAATGTGATCAAAGAGCTGATCACGGGATGATGTGTTACAGAACGAGTAAAGAGACTTGCCAGTAACGAGATTGAACAAGGTATCAGCATACCGACGATCGAATCTCGGGCAAGTACTATATCGGTAGACAACGGTAATTGTATACGGGATTGATTGAATCCTTGACATCGTGGTTCATCCAATGAGATCATCATGGAACATGTGGGAGCCAACGTGGGTATCCAGATCCCGCTGTAGGTTATTGGCCGAAGAGTTGTCTCGGTCATGTCTGCATGGTTCCCGAACCCGTAGGGTCTACACACTTAAGGTTCGATGACGCTAGGGTTATAGGGAATAGATATATGTGGTTAACGAATGTTCTTTGGAGTCCTGGATGAGATCCCGGACGTCACGAGGAGTTCCGGAATGGTCCAGAGGTAAAGATTTATATGTGGGAAGTCCTGTTTTGGTCACCGGAAAAGTTTCAGGTGCTATCGGTAACGTACCGGGACCACCGGGAGGGTCCCGGGGGTCCACCAGGTGGGGCCAACAGCCCCAGAGGGCTGCGTAGGCCAAGTGTGGGAGGGGACCAGCCCCAGGTGGGCTGGTGCCCCCCCCCCACCAAGGCCCAAGGCGCAGGGAGACTGGGAGGGTGCAAACCCTAGGTCCAGATGGGCCTTAAGGCCCACCCTAGGGTGCCCCCCTCTCTTCCCCCCTTTGGCCGCACCCTAGATGGGTTTTGGGGGCTGCCGCCACCCCTAGGGAGGGAACCCTAGATGGGGGCACAGCCCCTCCCCTTCCCCTATATATACTTGAGGTATTGGGGGCTGCAAAACACACAAGATGAACTCTCCCAAGGCGCAGCCCTACCTCTCTCCCTCCTTGCCTCTCGTAGTGCTTGGCGAAGCCCTGCTGGAGTACCGCGCTCCTCCACTACCACCACGCCATCGTGTTGCTGCTAGACAGAGTCTTCCCCAACCTCTCCCTCTCCCCTTGCTGGATCAAGGCACGGGAGACGTCACCGGGCTGCACGTGTGTTGAACGTGGAGGCACCATTGTTCGGTGCTTAGATCGGAATCAACCGCGATCTGAATCGCGACGAGTACGACTCCTTCATCTGCATTCTTGTAATGCTTCCGCTTAGTGATCTACAAGGGTATGCAGATGCACTCCCTCTCTCTCTGGTTGCTAGTCTCTCCATAGATTGATCTTGGTGATGCGTAGAAAATTTTGAATTTCTGCTACATTCCCCAACAATTGAGATACCGATGATTGAATCTCGGGCAAGTAACATACCGATGACAAAGGTAACAACGTATGTTGTTATGCGGTTTGACCGATAAAGATCTTCGTAGAATATGTAGGAACCAATATGAGCATCTAGGTTCCGTTATTGGTTATTGACCGGAGACGTGTCTCGGTCATGTCTACATAGTTCTCGAACCCGTAGGGTCCGCATGCTTAACGTTCGATGATGATTAGTATTATGATTTTATGTGATATGTTGTACTGAAGATTGGTCGGAGTCCCGGATGTGATCACGGACCTGACGAGGAGTCTCGAAAAGGTCGATACATAAAGATTGATATATTGGACGACTATATTTGGACACCAGAAGTGTTCCGGAGATGTTTCGGATAAAACCGGAGCGTCGGAAGGTTACCGGAACCCCCCGGGGAACTAATGGGACTCAATGGGCCCTAGTGGAGAGAGAGAAGGGCCGGCCAAGGCAGGCCATGCGCCCCCTCCCCTCGAGTCCGGATAGGACAAGGAAGGGGGGCACCCTTTCCTTCCCTCTCTCCCTCTCCTTCCTTCCCCCTCCCTTCCCCAAGTTGGAAACCTAGTAGGAATCCTACTTGGGGCGCGCCCTACAGGGGCCGACCGACCTCTCCCTTGCTCCTTTATATACGGGGGCAGGGGGCACCCTAGAACACACAAGTTGACAATTGTTTAGCCGTGTGCGGTGCCCCCTCCACAGTTACACTCCTCGGTCATATCGTCGTAGTGCTTAGGCGAAGCCCTGCACCGGTAACTTCATCATCACCGTCACCATGCCATCGTGCTGACGAAACTCTCCCTCGGCCTCAACTGGATCAAGAGTACGAGGGGCGTCTCCGAGCTGAACGTTTGCTGAACGTGGAGGTGCCATACGTTCGGTGCTTGGATCGGTTGGATCACGAAGACGTTCGACTACATCAACCGTGTTAACTAAACGCTTCCGCTTTCGGTCTACGAGGGTACGTGGACACACTCTCCCCTCTCGTTGCTATGCATCACCTAGATAGATCTTGCGTGACCATAGGAATTTTTTTGAAATTATCGCGTTCCCCAACAGTGGCATCCGAGCCAGGTCTATGCATAGATGTTATATGCATGAGTAGAACACAAAGTGTTGTGGGCGATAATAGTCATACTGCTTACCAACATGTCATACTTTGATTCGGCAGTATTGTTGGATGAAGCGGCTCAGACCGACATTACGTGTACGCTTATGCGAGACTGGTTCCACCTACGTGTTTTCCACATAGGTGGCTGGTGAGTGTCTGTTTCTCCAACTTTAGTTGAATCGAGTGTGGCTACGCCCGGTCCTTGTTGAAGGTTAAAACAACACACTTGATGAAAAATCGTTGTGGTTTTGATGCGTAGGTAAGAAAGGTTCTTGCTAGAAGCCCGTAGCAGCCATGTAAAACATGCAACAACAAAGTAGAGGATGTCTAACTTGTTTTAGCAGGGCTTGCTGTGACGTGATATGGTCAAGCATGATGTGATATAAATTGTTGTATGAGATGATCATGTTTTGTAACAAAGTTATCGGCAATTGGCAGGAGCCATATGGTTGTCTCTTTATTGTATGCAATGCAATCGCCATGTAATTATTTAACTTTATCACTAAGCGGTAGCGATAGTCGTAGTAACAATAGTTGGCGAGACAACAACGATGCTGCGATGGAGATCAAGGTGTCGCGCCGGTGATGTTGGAGATCATGACGATTCTTCGGTGATGGAGATCATGAGCACAAGATGATGATGGACATATCATGTCACATATTTTGATTGCATGTGATGTTTATCATTTATGAGTCTTGTTTTGCTTAGAATGTCGGTAGCATTATAAGATGATCCCTTACTAAATTTCAAGGTACAAGTGTTCTCCCTGAGTATGCACCATTGCTACAGTTCATCGTGCCGAGACACCACATGATGATCAGGTGTGATAAGCTCTACGTTCACATACAACGGGTGCAAGCTAGTTTTGCACACGCAGAATACTCGGGTTAAACTTGACGAGCCTAGCATATGCAGAGATGGCATTGGAACACTGAGACCGAAAGATCAAGCATGAATCATATACTAGATATGACCAACATAGTGATGTTCACCATTGAAAACTACTCCATCTCACGTGATGATCGGACATGGTTTAGTTGATTTGGATCACGTGATCACTTAGATGATTAGAGGGATGTCTATCTAAGTGGGAGTTCTTAAGTAATATGATTAATTGAACTTTAATTTATCATGAACTTAATACTTGATAGTATTTTGCATGTCTATGTTGTTGTAGATCAATGGCCCGTGCTACCGTTCCTTTGAATTTTATTGCATTCCTAGAGAAAGCTAAGTTCAAAGATGATGGCAGCAACTACACGGACTGGGTCCGTAACTTGAGGATTATCCTCATTGCTGCACAGAAGAATTACGTCCTGGAAGCACCGTAGGGTGCCAGGCCTACTGCAGATGCTACTGATGACGTTAAGAACGTCTGGCAGAGCAAAGCTGATGAATACTCGATAGTTCAGTGCTATGCTTTACGGCTTAGAATCGGGACTTCAAAGACGTTTTGAACGTCATGGAGCATATGAGATGTTCCAAGAGTTGAAGTTAATATTTCAAGCAAATGCCTGAGTTGAGAGATATGAAGTATCCAACAAATTCTACAGCTGCAAAATGGAGGAGAATAGTTATGTAAGTGAACACATACTCAAAATATCTGGGTATCATAATCACTTGACTCAGCTGGGAGTTGATCTTCCAGTTGATAGTGTCATTGACAGAGTTCTTCAATCATTGCCACCCAGCTATAAAGGCTTCGTGATGAACTATAATATGCAAGGAATGGACAAGACTATTCCCGAGCTCTTCGCGATGCTAAAGGCCGCGGAAGTAGAAATCAAAAAGGATAATCAAGTGTTGATGCTCAATAGGACCACTAGTTTCAACAAAAAGGGCAAAGGAAAGAAAGGGAACTTAAAGAAGAACGGCAAAAAGGTTGCTGCTCAAGAGAAGAAACCAAAGTCTGGACCTAATCTTGAAACTGAGTGCTTCTACTGCAAAGTGACTGGTCACTGGAAGCGGAACTGTCCCAAGTATTTGGCGGATAAGAAGGATGGCAAAGTGAAAGGTATATTTGATATACATGTTATTGATGTGTACTTAACTAATGCTCACAGTAGCACCTGGGTATTTGATACTAGTTTTGTTGCTCATATTTGCAACTCGAAACGGGAGCTACGGATTAAGCAAAGATTGGCTAAGGACGAGGTGACGATGCGCGTGGGAAATGGTTCCAAAGTCGATGTGATCGCGGTCGGCACGCTACCTCTACATCTACCTTCGGGATTAGTTTTAGACCTGAATAATTGTTATTTGGTGCCATCATTGAGCATGAAAATTATATCTGGATCTTGTTTGATGCGATAAGAGAATAATGGTTGTTCTATTTATATGAGTAATATCTTTTATGGTCATGCACCCCTGCTGAGTGGTCTATTTTTATTGAATCTCGATAGTAGTGATACACATATTCATAGTGTTGAAGCCAAAAGATTGAAGTTTAATAATGATAGTGCAACTTATTTGTGGCATTGCCGTTTAGGTCATATCGGTGTAAAGCGCATGAAGAAACTCCATACTAATGGACTTTTGGAATCACTTGATTATGAATCACTTGGTGCTTGCGAACCATGCCTTATGGGAAAGATGACTAAAATCCGTTCTCCGGAACAACGGAATGAGCTACTGACTTGTTGGAAATAATACATACCGATGTGTTTGGTCCAATGAGTATTGATGCTCGTGGTGGGTATCGTTATTTTCTCACCTTCACAGATGATTTGAGAAGATATGGTTATATCTACTTAATGAAGCATAAATCGGAAACATTTGAAAAGTTCAAAGAATTTCAGAGTGAAGTGGAAAATCATCGTAACAAGAAAATAAAGTTTCTACGAATTGATCGTGGAGGACAATATTTGAGTTACGAGTTTGGTATTCATTTGAAACAACATGGGATAGTTTCACAATTAACGCCACCTCGAACACCACAGTGAAATGGTGTGTCTGAACGTTGTAACCATACTTTATTAGATATGGTGCAATCTATGATGTCTCTTACTGATTTACCGCTATCATTTTGGGGTTATGCTCTAGAGACTGCTGCATTCACTTTAAATAGGGCACCATCAAAATTCGTTGAGACGACACCTTATGAACTATCGTTTGGCAAGAAACCAAAGTTGTCGTTTATTAAAGTTTGGGGTTGCGATGCTTATGTGAAAAAGCTTCAAACTGATAAGCTCGAACCCAAATCGGAGAAATGCATCTTCATAGGATACCCAAAGGAAACTGTTGGGTACACCTTCTATCAAAGATCGAAGGAAAAATCTTTGTTGCTAAGATGGATCCTTTCTAGAGAAGGAGTTTCTCTCGAAAGAAGTGAGTGGGAGGAAAGTGGAACTTGATGAGGTAACCGTACCTTCTCTTGGAAAGTAGTTCATCACAGAAATCAGTTCCCGTGATTCCTACACCAATTAGTGAGGAAGCTAATGATGATGATCATGAAGCTTCAGATCAAGTTACTACCAAACCTCGTAGGTCTTTCAAAGTAAGATTCGCACCAGAGTTGTATGATAATCCTGTTCTGGAAGTCATGTTACTAGACCATGATGAACCTATGAACTATGAGGAAGCGATGATGCGCCTAGATTCCGCGAAATGGTTTGAGGCCATGAAATTTGAGAAGGGATACATGTATGAGAACAAAGTGTGGACTTTGGTGGACTTGCCCGATGATCGGCAAGCCACAGAAAATAAATGGATCTTTAAGAAGAAGACCGACGCAGACGGTAATGTTACTGTTTACAAAGCTTGACTTGTTGCGAAAGGTTTTCAACAAGTTCAAGGAGTTGACTACGATGAGACTTTCTCACCCGTAGCGATGCTTAAGTCTGTCCGAATCATGTTAGCAATTGCTGCATTTTATGACTATGAAATTTGGCAAATGGATGTCAAAACTGGATTCCTGAATGGATTTCTGGAAGAAGAGTTGTATATGATGCAACCGAAAGGTTTTGTCAATCCAAAGGGTGCTAACAAAGTGTGCAAGCTCCAGCGATCCATTTATGGACTGGTGCAAGCCTCTCGGAATTCTAATAAACATTTTAATAGTGTGATCAAAGCATATGGTTTTATACAGACTTTTGGAGAAGCCTGTATTTACAAGAAAGTGAGTGGGAGCTCTGTAGCATTTCTAATCGTATATGTAGATGACATATTGTTGATTGGAAATGATATAGAATTTCTAGATAACATAAAGGGATACCTGAATAAGAGTTTTTCTATGAAAGACCTTGGAGAAGCTGCTTACATATTGGGCATCACGATTAGAGATTGATCAAGACGCTTAATTGGACTTTCACAAAGCACATACCTTGACAAAGTTTTTAAGAAGTTCAAAATGGATCAGTCAAAGAAAGAGTTCTTGCCTGTGTTACAAGGTGTGAAGTTGAGTCAAACTCAAAGCCCGACCACCGCAGAAGATAGAGAGAAAATGAAAGTCATTCCCTATGCTTCAGCCATAGGTTCTATCATGTATGTAATGATGTGTACCAGACCTGATGTATGTCTTGCTATAAGCATAGCAGGGAGGTACCAAAGTAATCCCGGAGTGGAGCACTAGGCAGCGGTCAAGAACACCCTGAAATACCTGAAAATGACTAAGGATATGTTTCTCGTTTATGGAGGTGAAAAAGAGCTCGTCGTAAATGGTTACGTCGATGCAAGCTTTGACACTGATCCGGATGATTCTAAGTCGCAAACCGGATATGTATTTTTATTGAATGGAGGAGCTGTCAATTGGTGCAGTTCCAAGTAGAGCGTCATGGCAGGATCTACGTGTGAAGCAGAGTACATTGCTGCTTCGGAAGCAGAAAATGAAGGAGTTTGGATGAAGGAGTTCATATCCGGTCTAGGTGTCATACCTAGTGCATCGGGTCCAATGAAAATCTTTTGTGACAATACTCATGCAATTGCCTTGGCAAAGGAATCCAGATTTCACAAGAGAACCAAGCACATCAAGAGACAATTCAATTCCATACGTCATCAAGTGTCGGAAGGGAACGCAGAGATTTGTAAGATACACACGGATTTGAATGTTGCAGACCCATTGACTAAGCCTCTTCCACCAGCAAAACATGATCAGCACCAAAGCTCCATGGGTGTTAGAATAATTACTATGTAATCTAGATTATTGACTCTAGTGCAAGTGGGAGACTGAAGGAAAGATGCCCTAGAGGCAATAATAAAGTTATTATTTATTTCCTTAATTCATGATAAATGTGTATTATTCATGCTAGAATTGTATTAACCGGAAACTTAGTACATGTGTGAATACATAGACAAAACTTATAGTCCCTAGTATGTCTCTACTTGACTAGCTCGTTAATCAAAGATGGTTATGTTTCCTAACCACATACATGTGTTGTCATTTAATGAACAAGATCACATCATTAGGAGAATGATGTGATGGACATGACCCATCCGTTAGCTTAGCATTATAATCGTGTTAGTTTCATTGCTACTGCTTTCTTC
Organism: Triticum dicoccoides; assembly: GCF_002162155.2. Taxonomy (NCBI): domain Eukaryota; kingdom Viridiplantae; phylum Streptophyta; class Magnoliopsida; order Poales; family Poaceae; genus Triticum; species Triticum dicoccoides. The sequence goes on along the minus strand of NC_041385.1, from coordinate 678,216,375 downwards.
ATGACTTATACAAGTTCCTCATACTGAGATTATACAACTCCCGAATACCGGAGGAACACTTTATGTGCTACCAAACGTCACAATGTAAATGGGTGATTATAAAGGTGCTCTACAGGTGTCTCCAAAGGTGTTTGTTGGGTTGGCATAGATCGAGATTAGGATTTTTCACTCCGTGTTTCGGAGAGGTATCTCTGGGCCCTCTCGACAATACTCATCACTATAAGCCTTGCAAGCATTGTGACTAATGAGTTAGTTGCGGAATGAAGTATTATGGAACGAGTAAAGATACTTGCCAATAACGAGATTGAACTAGGTATTGAGATACCGACGATCGAATCTCAGGCAAGTAACATACCAATGACAAAGGGAACAACATATGTTGTTATGCGGTTTGACCGATAAAGATCTTCGTAGAATATATAGGAACCAATATGAGCATCCAGGTTCTGCTATTGGTTATTGATCGGAGACGTGTCTCGGTCATGTCTACATAGTTCTCGAACCCATAGGGTCCGCATGCTTAACGTTCGATGACGATTGGTATTATGAGTTTATGTGATATGTTGTATCGAAGATTGTTCAGAGTCCCGGATATGATCACGGACATGACGAGGAGTCTCGAAATGGTCGAGACATAAAGATTGATATATTGGACGACTACATTCGGACACCGAAAGTGTTCCGGAGAAGTTTCGGATAAAACCAGAGTGTCGAAGGGTTACCGGAACCCCCGGGGGAACTAATGGGCCTCGATGGGCCCTAGTGGAGAGAGAGATGGGCCGGACAAGGCAGGCCGCGCGCCCCCTCCCACCGAGTCCGAATAGGACAAGGAGGGGGGGCCCTTGCCTTCCCTCTTTCCCTCTCCTTCCTTCCCCCTCCCTTCCCCAAGTTGGAAACCTAGTAGGAATCCTACTTGGGGCGCGCCCTACAGGGGCCGGCCGGCCTCCCCCTTGCTCCTTTATATACGGGGGCAGGGGGCACCCTATAACACACAAGTTGACAATTGTTTGGCCGTGTGCGGCGCCCCCCTCCACAATTACACACCTCGGTCATATCGTCGTAGTGCTTAGGCGAAGCCCCGGGTCGGCAACTTCATCATCACCATCACCACACCGTCGTGTTGACGAAACTCTCCCTCGGCCTCAACTGGATCAAGAGTATGAGGGACGTCTCCAAGTTGAACGTGTGCTGAACGCGGACGTGTCGTAGTTCGGTGCTTGGATCGGTTGGATGGCGAAGACGTTTAACTACATCAACCACGTTAACTAAACGTTTCCGCTTTCAGTCTACGAGGGTATGTGGACACACTCTCCCCTCTCGTTGCTATGCATCACCTAGATAGATCTTGCATGATCGTAGGAAATTTTTTGAAATTACCACATTCCCCAACATCCACACCATTCCAAGCTGCCGAGACAACGTCATGGAAACCGTCCCACTTGACCGAGAAGCTTTGGAAGTGGAAATGCGGACGGCCATGTGCACGTGGTATGCAATCAATCACAAGCGGGCAGTGGTCCGAGGTTGTTGATGCCAAACACCGGAGAACATAGTGTGGGTGGTCCGAGTCCCAGTCCAGAGTGCACAGAGTGCGAGCATTGCGAACCAGTGTCGGCCGCATTTGCTCATTCGACCAAGTATATCGCCGTCCGTGTAAGTAAATTTCTCGCAACTCAAGATCGTAGGTGAAGCGTCGGAAATGGTTCATGATGCGTTTGTTAAGCCTGCCATTGTTCTTGTCATTGACCAACAGGTCATGTTGAAATCTCCACCAAGCAGCCAGGGGCCGACACAAGTAGCGCGCTCATCTGGCAGGTCGGAGAGGAATTCAATTTTTGCTTGATCATCTTGTGGTCCGTACACTCCGGTAAGCCACCAGTCTTGGCCTCCTGCAGGAGGGGCTTCAAGAGCGGTGATGTGGTGCGCTCCTATGGACGGGTGGAAAAGAGCGATGAGATCGCACTGCCATGCCAGAAGGATCCCGCGCCGAGTCCCATCAGCTGGCAGGAAGTAGAAGTCCTAGAATTGCGGACCTAAGGTCTCGACCACAATCGGCAACAAGATCAAACTCATCTTAGTTTCAAGGAGACAAACAATACACGGGGATTCAGCGGATAGCGCACAACGCACGGCTGTGCGTTTAGCCCGGCTATTAAGGCCTCGGACATTCCAGAACACTACTTTGAGGTGCGTATCCATGAAGGAGGTTGGGGGCATGTTGTAGTGCCTTGCCAATCCCAGTCAGACCTCGACGAGGCGGGACTGGGCCAGCAGGGGCTCTGTTGCAAGCAGATCAACAACGTTTGTGGGCACGTTCCACCCGTAGAAGTCCGTGAAAGCCTGGACAATGTCTCCTGCCAGCGGACGCTCGAACAACTTGTGGTAGCGCTGAAGTGCCTCCTCAGAGACGGCCTCGTCGTCTGAGATGATGCCCAAACGGCGGAGGAGCACGCATTTGGCCTTTGCCTCAGAGTTCAGTCCGCGGTCTGTCTTGGCAATGCGGTCACTGCACCTAGGGGTGAAGTTTGGGGGTAGCTCGAGGCGCCGGCGACGCGTAGCCGGTGTTGGGAGGATCGGGGTCGTGCGCGTCTGGATGCCTTCTAGGAACTCCAACAGTTCCGGTTGACTCGGGGGAGTGGCGCAAGTGGAGAGTTGGCCATCCAATGAGGAGCGTGGGGGTTGCATGGCGGTGTTGCAATTCGTGTCGCGTGGAAGGCCATGACTAGGCTGGACGGTATCCACATGCATGCAAAGGCCGGAGGCGCATGGGATCCTCTGCGGCTCTGTGGGCGCAGCGCCAAAGGAGCTTTGGGAAAGAAGCTCCTTTGGCACTGCGCCCACGGAGCAGGTGGAGAGAGAGAATGTCTGCCTTGAAGTTTGGGGAAGGAAGCTGCAATGGGAATCCTATGGGGGGAAAAGAAAGCTCGGGTGGAGAAGACAAGATGCGCTGGGACGATGAATTGTTTGGGTGAAAATGACTCATAGAAGAAAGGAAACGGTGCAATGGCCCTTTGGGAGAGGAAAGCAAACATCAGCACGGAACCTGCTTGAAAGAAAATGAATACCAAACGGGGTAATAGGAAATATTGCGGGGGGAAATGTCAGCAAATGATGTGACATCACGGACGGACCAATTGTTGTTTGTAACTGAAGTACTGAACTGATGACATGGCATGCATACTGAGGTGTGTTGTCTGTAACTGAAGTGTGACATGGCAATGCTGAAGTGGCAATCTGCATGTTGACAGAATGCGTTGTAGCGGGGATGGATTTCTTAAAAATGTAGGATAGGTATGGTAGCTTCATTTATTAGGGTCTAAATGAATGATTTTTTTATGAACTCATACACGAATGACCGATTGTTCTTGAATCTAACAAATTTAATGACCGTTTTTAGTGCCGATAGGCATATAAAATTCTAATGATTTTTGTATTAAATTTATATTGATCGAGACATGTAAGTAAAGATTACTTGTAGTAACTGACATCCCAAGATTACATTTATTTTAATGATTATTTGTAGAGTAGTAAATGGTTTTTTTATGTGGTGCGAAATATGCGGAAAATACAAAGGTGGACATGATTCCATGTGCACCCGCATGAACAATAAATTAAAAAGAATAGTGGGAGAGTTCTAAAAATCTGAAATTTTGGGTATCAAACTTGGCCGACCATTCTATTCACGTGTGAAATTTCGTGAAGAAATAACACCTGAGGTATTTGTAGTGAAGAAAATACAATCGGTGCCTTACTATTCATCAAACAGTCCTTTTTAATATAGCATCGATTTTGTCGTTTTTTGCATGGAATATCACGAATGTCATTTCTTTGTAAAACTTTGTACCCGAATGGTATACCAGTTGACTACGTATGTCACAAGAAATATCAGTTTTTTGTTTTGTTTTTTCTAGTATATTTTGAAATTTCACGATTCATAAGGGGTGTGCGTGAAACCATGTTCATCAAATTCGTGTCCACAAAGTATGCCATCTTTATGCCCATTGTCGAAAGGGAAAATGCCTCTTCTCATCAATCAAAAATAAAAAAAGGGAAAATGCCATTGACTCGTTGCTGTCGGTGCCAAAACAGGGAAAGGCAAGAAGAGGAAAGAAGCAGCAGGAGCACGCGTATTGGCTCTCCTCCTACTCCTACCAACCACGCGACACACGAGCATCGTCTGAAAAACGCCCGAGCCGAGAACTCAGAACCGCGTCAACTGCAACGCTGGCGGCGCGCATAATAAGGAGAGTCCGTGCTGCCGTGATGGGGCAGAGCCACAGCCAAGCCAAGCCCAAACCGGACAGGCACGCGACGCCACAGCCGCGCGGCGACGACCAGCACCCGAACCAGCGAGAAGCCACCGGTAGGCGCCCGCCGGCCGCGCCCGCCATGGACACCTTCTTCCTGTCGCACGGCTCGCCCACGCTCTCCATCGACGAGGCGATCCCGGCGCGGAGCTTCTTCCAGTCGTGGCTGCCGGCGGCCGTCGCGGGCCCGGAGCGGCCGCGCTCCATCTTGATTGTGTCGGCCCACTGGGAGACAGCCACGCCGGCTGTCAACGTCATCCGCGGCGCCAACGACACCATCCACGACTTCTACGGCTTCCCCAAGTCCATGTACCAGGTCCGTTCCCCGGCTTGCTTTTCTTCCTTTATCGTGCAAGATTCCGTCGGGAATCCCCTTCTCGTTCTTGGTTCGACTGAGATGAGATGCGGTCCTTGCTGGTTGGGTCGATCAGAATCTGACCGTCCTGTGGATTCGCTGCTCCATTCCAATAGCCAAAACTGGCAGATTGTGCCGTTGTCTTGTTTTGGTTGGGGATTGGCCATGGCAGGGGCACACGCCAAAATTGGTTGGTAGTATTTCCTTTCCAGAATTTGCTCAAAAAAGTTGGACATCTTTTTTTTAACTTCAAAATTGTACATATTGAGAATACACTTTGGCGGAAGGCTACAGTTCGTAGTTACTCCCTCTGTCCCAGAATTTTGACACTATGCTAGTTCACCTCTCTTCAGTAGTTCGAAAATTTGAATTAATTGGCTGGAGCATGAATTCAAATAATCGACGAGTCACTGTCTCTGCACCTCCTCTAGGTCCATAAACATGTCCTTAAGGAGGTGCCACAAGATGTCGTACGCACTTTCCCATGAAAAGGGTGTACCCCGCCACCGGAGAGGGTGAGAAGAAGTCCCGCGGCGCGGCAGTGAATGTGAGGCGGCGCTAAGGTTTGGTGCTTTGTTTAGGTGATTGCTTCTTGGGTTTTAAGTTATATTAGTCCCAGGGAGGCGAGGTGAAAAGAGACAACAAAATTGGGGAGGAGAGGATGCGGTTAGAGTTCAATTAGTGGGGCTAGGTGAGGTAGAAGGGCATGTCACCAGACGAAGAAGACAAGGAAGAGACCAGAAATTTGACTATGATCTTAGAAGTCGTATATTCGGGCCTCTTTGACTTGTCGAATTCTAAAAGCACAAGAACATTAAAAAATGTAAGATACGATATCATGGCACACTGAACCACATATGAATTGAAATCACGGGAGTTATGTAATGTAAATTGTTTGTTTGCATCACAAGAATCAATGATCTCTTCCAAAAACAGTAATTAGGTGCATGCCATAGTTTCCATAGAAACAAATAGTTGTTCCTTTTCTGAATTCCATTCAGAAGTGACCACAGCAAAGATTCTTATTAGTTCCATTCCAATCCTATAAATAAACCAAACAAGGCACGGAGAAAAGAATTATACGAAATACATAATTCTCCAAAACTCGTACGATATCTCTTTGAACCAACGGCGCCCAAATGTCAATCTGTATTGTGGACTTTGTAGTAGGTTCCTGACGGATAATTTGCATATGGAGCACCCCGTGATAAACACTAAGCCATATTGAATAGAAATTATGCTAGACAAATGGAGTAGTATGCAACATCCACCTAATCAGGGTATCACCAACCCCCTGGCCCCATGTGGATATCGTTGGGCTTACTCATCAGATGAGGTATATGCATGATGGGCTTGTCACTGTCATTTGAAAGGTTGATGATTGATCAACAGCCACTACATTAAGACAATTCAGGCGTCAGAGGTGGTCGAAATGAGCATCCTTTGATCAACTGAGAATTTGAGATTCAGCGGCTACTGCTGACCTTCCCTCAGAAATATTCCGTGTTGGCTTGCACCGCCCAGATCCAGAACTGATAAACACGGTCTCGTTAAAAATGAGAATTAGTTAAACATGGTCTGAAACAATTCAATTCGTGTTTTCAGTCTTCTCTGCTTAAACTAACTGAAGTTTCGAACCGTCCAGCTCAAGTACCCTGCGCCGGGCGCCCCCGATCTGGCCAAGAGGACCAAAGAGCTCCTGGAGCAAGGCGGGTTCGGGCCGGTGAAGGAGGACCGGAGCCGCGGGCTGGACCACGGCGCGTGGGTGCCGCTGATGCTCATGTACCCGGACGCCGACATCCCGGTGTGCCAGCTCTCCGTGCAGACCGACCGCGACGCCACCTACCACTTCAACCTCGGCAAGGCACTGGCGCCGCTCAGGGAGGAGGGCGTCCTCGTCCTCGGCTCCGGCAGCGCCACCCACAACCTCCGCAAGATGGGGCCGTCCAGCTCGCCGCCGCCGCAGTGGGCCTCCGACTTCAACACCTGGCTCAAGGACTCTCTTCTCGGAGGCAGGTACGACGACGTGAACGGGTACGAGGAGAAGGCGCCCAACGCCAAGACGGCTCACCCGCGGCCGGAGCACCTCTACCCGCTGCACGTCGCGCTCGGCGCCGCCGGCGACGAGTCCAAGGCGGAGCTGATCCACAATAGCTGGACCAACGCATCGCTCTCGTACGCCTCGTATCGTTTCACCACGAAGAACTGACGGCCTCCATCGAGCTGTGTTGGCTGGCTCGCGCGATCCTCGGTGGCTTGGTTGGCACTAGTAATAAGCATGTCACGCTAGGTGTGGTGGGCTCGTGGGTCTTGAAATGTGTTGTGAAAGATCATTTGCTTTCGTGTTGGGGCGTGATCCTTGACAGTGTATTACTCTTGCTGTCTTACATGGCATGTTTTACGTAATTCTGTTCGTCTCTGTAAAAGAGTTCATAATTTTTCAACACTTTGATCGAGGTGCCTTGAAACAACACAACAGCAACGGTAAGTCACACACTCTTTAGGGCCAGTTCTTTTCGCCTCGTAATTCTCCAGAATATGATTATGGGATACTGCCCACAGAATCGTCGGCCCCCAGAATTGTCTGTCCAGTTCTTTTCTGTAATTTTAGCATGTGATTGTTCTATGAGTTGTTTGTTGAAATGTCTGTAACACCCCTAGATAGAAGCGAGTGATGAATTAACACCTGATATTTGGTTTGTTGTGTTACTGAACTTGTTCAGAAATTGCATGGCCTCCCAAATAGAGATGACACGGACAGAGCACTTGGATCAGATGGCATACAGTAGCAACCAAGAGGCAGTGGGAAGAGAGGAGCTCAACAGAGGCTGGCTTGGGCGACGACGACGTGTCCTGCTGTAGGGCGCTGCTAGGACGGGGCGGCGTGGCCGGCTGGAGGCGGGGGGAAGGGGCGACCGGGCGGGGAGCACTCTAGTAGAAGGGGCGGCCGCCCTGGGGCGGCGTTGTACGGGCCTCCTGCCGGTGTGTCCTGCTGCAGGGCGCGGATGGGACGGGTGCCATGGAAGGCTGGAGGCGGGGGAAAGGGGCGGCCGGGCGGGGAGGAGTCGAGGAGAAGGGCGGCCGGCCTAGGGCGGCCTCGTAGGGGCCTCCCGCTGGCGGATCTAGCGACGTCGGGGCCGGGAGCTGGCTAGCGGCGCGCCAAACCCTAGCTCGAAGTGGCTGGGACGATGGGAGTGCGGTGTGGACGAAGCGTTCGTCAGAAAATCCCCTGCTTTGCCTCGCTCGGTCGGCTGCCCAAGTGGCATTCTGGCCGTAAATAGGGTTGCCAATAGGGGTATTGGTTCAAAGCGAACCGTTTTGTTTTGAGGAAATGGCTAGAATTACGAGAATTGCCAAGTTTCGGTGATTCTAGATTGCACTGCAATTCTGTGATAATTTTGGATGATTCCTCAGGCAGAGTTGAGTTCTTTTGTCACTTTGATTCTCCGGGCAGTAATTCTTCACAATTGAGTCAAAAGAATTGGCCCTAGTGAGGGAACGAGCACACGATCTTTATTTTAGGAGCTTTGCTAGACACATGGGGTTTTACTGGCCAATCAGGAATCAATGGTCGTAATTTAGTTAGGACCCTGATAAGTGAGATTTGGATGTTACCCCGACATGGAGTGTCCATTACTTGACTTGGCAGCACAACTTTTTTAATTACATGTCCCCTTTAAAAATTTGTGTGGGTCGGCTACCCAAAGATCTTTTTTTAACACTGTACAACGAAGATGTCCACATACATGCACATGCACATTCGTAGTCGGAAGGAACAACTTCTCCCAGTGAACGAACATTGCCGAAAAGACTGAACCAAGTCTAGGACTTGAACCTTGACGACTGGTTCCACCACATAGAATCTAACCATCTGAGCTACACTCAGTTCGATGCTACCAAAGACTACTAAAGATCTGATAATGTTAAATTGATAAACGCAACAGTTATCAGTAACAAACACCTTCAAGACAAGATGATGAATTGCTGCTTCATCGTTAGAAGAAGAACAAAAGCAACAACAAAATAAACTGCCACTAGCCATTAAGGTAGATTGAAGCGGCCGGCGACCATATTTATGTAGCCATATTAGTCATGTATATGCTGGTGAGCAGACTAACTTGATAAAGATGGTTATGCTTACTTATTAGACACCATGATAACCCTTTAGCTCTCTTTTTTCCGATGGATGGCCTTATAGGTTAGCTGCTGAATTCTTCCTAACGAAGTAATCCAGGGGTGATCAGAAGATCTACAAAGAGAATTTTTTTTCTTCATATAATGGTTTTTAGCCCACAAAGTAAACCCAGCGATTCCTTTCATGGATATTTTCTTCAAGGGGCCACGTGGTCAATCAAAATAGAAAATAGGAAATCAACTCTTGACTGTAATTAGTCTTACATTTTTCCGAGACTACACTCTTCTTGCACAGCACTATTTTTTATAGTACCCCACATAGTGAATCTATTGACTTCCTTTCGTCGCAACTGTATTTTATTCGGACGGATTACGTCCAGAACTCAAATGTAACACAGCACACGAGAATGTCAAAAGGAGAAATGCTGAGAAAGTCACCAAGTCGGAAGAACTCCATCCATCAACCACCACGCTCGCAGCGCCCATAAGTAGAGGGGCTGCCGGTGATGGATGAGGCAGAGTTCGTAGAGCCGAGCGCAAACCAGACACCAGCGCCGGAGGTTGCCATGGACACCTTCTTCCTGTCGCACGGCGCGCCCACGCTCTGCATCGACGAGACGATCCCGGCGCGGAGCTTCTTCCAGTCGTGGCTGCCGGCGGCGATCGCGGGCACGCAGGCGCCGCGCGCCATCCTGGCGGTGTCGGCTCACTGGGAGACGGACGCCCCGGCGGTCAACGTCGTCCGCGGCACCAACGACACCATCCACGACTTCCATGGCTTCCCAGAGCAGATGTACAAGGTCCGCGTTTGGCCGCCCCTGTCGACATCTCTTCTTTCTTACTGCAAATGCGTCACGAATGCAAGTTGACATTGCTCGGTCGCACGTATGCATACGCAGCTGACGTACCCTGCGCCCGGCGCGCCTGACCTGGCCGAGAGGACCAAGAAGCTCCTGGAGGACGCGGGGTTCGGGCCGGTGAGCGAGGAGCACGGCCGCGGGCTGGACCACGGCGCCTGGGTGCCGCTGATGCTCATGTACCCCGACGCCGACATCCCGGTGTGCCAGCTCTCCGTGCAGACGGAGAGGGACGCCACGTACCACTACGACGTCGGCAGGGCGCTGGCTCCGCTCCGGGACGACGGCGTGCTCATCATCGGCTCCGGCACCGCCACGCACAACCTCGCCAAGATGGGGCCTCACGACGCGCCGCCGCCGCAGTGGGCCTCCGACTTCGACACCTGGCTCAAGGATTCGCTCATAGACGGGAGGTAAATATCGACCATGGCTATGAGCCGGTGACAAACTTGATTGGAAACTCGATCATCGTCGTGGTCGTGTTGATTTTTGTTTCTACGTTTTCATTCGTCATTGGCATGGCCAGGTACGAGGACGTGAAGCGATACAAGGAGAAAGCGCCCCAGGCTGAGGTGGCGCACCCTTCGCCGCACCATTTCTACCCGTTGCACGTCGCGCTTGGCGCCGCCGGGGAGGAGTCCAGGGCGGAGCTGATCCACCATAGTTGGACCAACACCAGCATCTCCTACTCTTCATACCGTTTCACCACGAAGATATAACGGCCTTGAGTTATCTCGTTTGTAATAAAATTGGTTGAGGCCATGAGGAACTGAACTGTTTGTGTGTGTGTGACTGTATTATCTTCTACAATAAGAAAATTGGTTATCTCTTTTTTTAGGGGTTATGTCTATTCTAAAATGTCTATATTCTTACGACTCTATTATTAAAGTTGAGGATTTGAGTTGAAAGTTAGGATTCTAGAGTAGACACTTAGATTATTATGATAAGTTGAAAGTTGTGGAGTCAGGGCATCTCCAGCCGTTGGAGCCCCCCAGGACAATCGGTGGATCAAAA
>NC_041385.1:678201195-678205479 GCF_002162155.2 Triticum dicoccoides | reverse complement strand
CTGGTGCCCCAAAGAATCCGTTTTCCCAGCTGTTGGTGTCCTTAGAAGAATTCGCCAAGCAAAAAGTGAAAAAGTGATTGGGTGGCACAGGAAAAAGAACGCGTGGGAGAGTAGGATTGGCCGTTGCTTCCGCAAGAGCCCCCAAGAGCCCCCCAACGCGTTGGGTTTGCCGACACTATTATGAGGTCTTGGGGGGCATGGCTGGGCCTTTTTTTGCCCTTTTTACAGTGCCGACGCAAAGAAAGTGCTCCTGGGGGGGGGGGCACTTGGGGGCGGCTAGAGATGCTGTTAGGACATGTTTGACAACGCCCCAACTCCGCCGATGGAGCCAGGCTGAATTGGCTAACTCCTCGAGCTGAATTCGTGACGCTGAGGTGGCATGTAGTGTAAAAACCTGAAGGTAGGCATTTGAGAATTTTGAGGATTATCGGACGCAGGGTTGGGGTAAATTTGCCCCCACTCTGCCACATCCTAATAAAGTTTTAGCATACTACTTCGTGTCGATAGGCTTTCTCTTTCTCCTTGATTATCACTCTCTCCCCCCGGCTCACCATTCTCCAAGCCCTAGGCGTTGCAACGGTCCACACCCTCTCAACCAGGCCCCTCCATCCTCCAACTCACACTTGATCTCATTGAAGATGAACTAGTCATGGTTCTCAAAGGTGTGGCCTGCCACCATGCTCATTGCTCCAAATGAGGCTGAGGTAGTCCATTGACTAAGGAGGAAGATAGGGACGCCCTCGACGCCATGTTGGCCAAGATCCGAAACTTTGCTATCTCCATCTCCCCAGTTCAAGTAGGCACCTAGGCGTCGGTGGTCGGCTTTTGTTTTCGTTTATCTCCGGCATGCGTGCCGTGTACTGGCCTGGGAGCCATGTACTTAGACTTTCTCTCGTGTTTCTGGGATGATACCTGTGCTTACTGTCCTACTGCTCTCGTGGGCCTGTTTTAACTCTGCCTGGTGGCTTTATTTATAAAGTCGGGCTCTGGCCTTTTATCTAAAAAAATGTATTTACATTAGTTATGTATAATGGAAAACTAGCTAACATGACAAAGATGCCTACTGTGACGCCCCCGATTCAATCATACACTAATCATACACGCAAACGTGTACGATCAAGATCAGGGACTCATGGGAAGATATCACAACACAACTCTAAAAATGAAATAAGTCATACAAGCATCATAATACAAGCCCAGGGGCCTCGAGGGCTCGAATACAAGTGCTCGATAATAGACGAGTCAGCGGAAGCAACAATATCTGAGTACAGACATAAGTTAAACAAGTTTGCCTTAAGAAGCCTAGCACAAACTGGGATACAGATCGAAAGAGGCGAAGGCCTCCTGCCTGAGATCCTCCTAACTACTCCTGGTCGTCGTCAGCGGGCTGCACGTAGTAGTAGGCACCTCCGGTGTAGTAGGATTCGTCGTCGACGGTGGTGTCTGGCTCCTGGACTCCAGCATCTGGTTGCGACAACCAGAAAGAAAGGAAAGGGGGAAAAGGGGGGGGGGGAGAAAGCAACCGTAATTACTCATCCAAAGTACTCGCAAGCAAGGAACTACACTACATATGCATGGGTATATGTGTAAGGAGGCCATATGAGTGGACTGAACTGCAGAATGCCAGAATAAGAGGGGGATAGCTAGTCCTATCGAAGACTACGCTTCTGGCAGCCTCCGTCTTGCAGCATGTAGAAGAGAGTAGACTTAAGTCCTCCAAGTAGCATCGCATAGCATAATCCTACCCGGCGATCCTCTCCTCGTCGCCCTGTTAGAGAGCAATCACCGCGTTGTAACTGGCACTTGGAAGGGTGTGTTTTATTAAGTATCCAGTTCTAGTTGTCATAAGGTCAAGGTACAACTCCAAGTCGTCCTGTTACCGAAGATCACGGCTATTCGAATAGATTAACTTTCTTGCAGGGGTGCACCACATAACCCAACACGCTCGATCCCATTTGGCCGGACACACTTTCCTGGGTCATGCCCGGCCTCGGAAGATCAACACGTCGCAGCCCAACCTAGGCACAACAGAGAGGTCAGCACGCCGGTCTAAATCCTATGCGCGCAGGGGTCTGGGCCCATCGCCCATTGCACACCTGCACATTGCGTGGGCGGCCGGAGAGCAGACCTAGCAACCTCCATTACAAAGAAGTTGCGTTAACGCAGTCCAACCCAGCGCGCGCCGCTCAGTCGCTGATGTCACGAAGGCTTCAGCTGATACCACGACGTCGAGTGCCCATAACTGTTCCCGCGTAGTTGGTTAGTGCGTATAGGCCAGTGGCCAGACTCAGATCAAATACCAAGATCTCGTTAAGCGTGTTAAGTATCCGCAAACGCCGAACAGGGCCAGGCCCACCTGTCTCCTAGGTGGTCTCAACCTGCCCTGTCGCTCCGCCACAAAGTAACAGTCGGGGGCCGTCGGGAACCCAGGCCCACCTCTACTGGGATGTAGCCACCTGTCCTTTCAGCCCCCTCATCAGAATCACTTGCGGGTACTCATCGAGCTGACCCGACTTTAGTCACCATCTGTATAGTATGTATGTATGTATAGTATATACCCATGATCAGCTCCCAAGTGATCACGGCCCGATAGTATAGCAAGGAAGACTGACAAGAATGTAGGGCCAATGATGATAAACTAGCATCCTATACTAAGCATTTAGGATTGCGGGTAAGGTATCAATGACTGTAGCAACAATGACAGGCTATGCAACAGAATAGGAGTAACCGAACAGTAACATGCTACACTACTCTAATGCAAGCAGTATAGAGAAGAATAGGCGATATCTGGTGATCAAGGGGGGGGCTTGCCTGGTTGCTCTAGCAAGAGAGAGGGGTCGTCAACTCCGTAGTCGTACTGGGTAGCAGCGGCGTCGGTCTCGGTGTCTAGCGGAAGAAGAGGGGAAGAAACAATGAATACAATGCAAACAGATGCATGACGATGCATGACAAAGCAAAATGTGATGCTAGGCGTGCCCTAACGCGGTATGAGGTGATGTCGGTGAAGGGGGGAAACATCCGGGAAAGTATCCCCGGCGTTTCGCGTTTTCGGACAGATGAACCGGAGGGGGAAAGTTGCGTGTTCGATATGCTATGGGTGTGTGGCGGACGAACGGGTTGCATATCCGGAATCGTCTCGTCGTTCTGGGCAACTTTCATGTAGAAAGTATTTTCATCTGAGCTACGGTTTATTTTATATTAATTTTAAAAGATTTAAAATCATTTTAGGATTAATTTAGTTATTTTAATACAACATTATCCAGAACAGTGTTTGTTGACGTCAGCATGACGTCAGCAGTTGACCTGGTCAACCCGACATGGGGGTCCCGCATGTCATTGCCTAACTAACTAACTAACTGTTTAGTCAAATTAATTAGCAGGTTAATCTGGTTTAATAGTTAGTTAACAGAATTAATTAAGTTAATAATTCTTTAATTAATTAATATTATTTATTTATTTTATTATTATTTTTAATTCTTTTCTCTAACATTCTAGGATGGGCCCCGGCTGTCATTGGGCCGGGGGCCATAATGGATTTGGGCGCTAGCGGGCGTTGGGCGCAACCCGAACTGGCGCAGCGGGCGCCCGTCCGCTACCTCAGGCGCGGCCAACGGGGGGGGATGGCGAGCCGGGGCGCACCCTCACCGGCGAGCGGCGACGACGTAGACCGGTGCGGGACTGCGTCCGCAGGGCGACGCGTGGCGGAGTGGGAGCAGGGGCGACGGAGGCAAGGACCGGGCGGTACAGCCACATGTGCGGTGGTGCGGGCGAGGTAGGCTGGGCGAGGCGGGGCATCGGCGCGGGCGAGGGACGGAGCCCCAAGGCGGCAAGCAGCCGGGAGGGGTGGACGCGGTTAGGGCCGGCTAGCAGGGGCGCGCGCGGACACCGCGAGCGCGCAGCCACGGCGAAACGGCGGCGGAACAGAGGGGGGGAATGGGGGAAGCATGCTCACGGGGCCCTGTAGTTGTGCTAAAATGAGCTCGGGGAGGCGCCGGAGCTCGGGGTCACAATGATCGATGACGAGGACGGAGACGGCGCGATGCAGCCGCTGGGGAGGAGGAGAAGGCGGCAGGCCGGCGACGTGGTGGTGGCGACGACGGGCGATGGCATCGGGTCGAGGAGGAGCTCGAGGAGGCCGGCGGCGATGCTTCCGGCGAGGGGCGTTCCGAGCAACGACAATGGGATCCAAGGGCGACGGGGTCGAGCGGTGGGCATCGGCGGCGTGTTTCCGGCGACGGCGCGGGTGCAAGGCGTCGGGGGCAGCGGTTGCCACCGACGGGATCC
>NC_041385.1:678192781-678200896 GCF_002162155.2 Triticum dicoccoides | reverse complement strand
GGGCGAGATCGAGGGGAGAGGGGGGTTTGCCTCGATCCAGATTGGATCGGGAGGGGGGAAGGTGGCGACGTGGGGGGGAGTGGGAGCGAGTGGGTTAGGGTTTGGTTCGGTGGGGGGATAAGGGGAGAGGGGTGGACCGGATGGGCCAATTGGGCTGCAGTGGGGTCGGTTGGCCCAGGGGATTAGAGGGGTTTCCCCTCTATCCTTTTGTTAGTTGTGTTTTCTGCCTTTTTTGTATTTTCTTTTCTTTTTATTTAATCTTTCAAATTATTTTTGTTTTGTAAATCATATAGTTAGCACCAAAATTAGTAATAGTAGTTATACCACTAGAATAATTATGTTTGTAGTTATAAAAATAGGTTTTCAATAATTTAATCATTTAAGAGATGTTTAAATAATCGTTTCAGCTACTGTTTTACTTATCTTAGAACAATTAGTTACTTTATAAAAATGTGGTTTCTTCACCAAAATAATGTATGGATTATTTGTCGCAAACGGACATTTTAGTTTTAATGTTTTGAAACTTTTGTTGTTTAACTTGATTTTCAAATTTGAATTTGGATCGGTTTTTGAACTAACCCAAGATCATCTACTGTGACAGAGGTGACGGGGCATCATTAACGGGGTTTACTGTAGCCTAATTATTCGGGCGTCACAATTCTCCTCCACTACAAGAAATCTCGTCCCGAGATTTAAGAGGGGTCTAAGGGGGAAACGTTTGGTTACGAAATTCTAGCGAATCTTCTCGGTCTTGGTTGCTCCTCTCAAAGTGGTCGATCCATTATATTGATGTCTTCATTTTTCTGCTTCGGGTCATCAAGATGAAGTCGACATCCTTTCTTTGGGGGTTCCATCGTACTTACAAAAGAATAAGGGGGTTGCTTCAAAAGGACAGACCTCTACAAGGTTGGCTATCTGGTCGATAACATCGAGGAAGGTGGCGGTAGTTACTCTCGAATTGAATCTTAAGAAAATATCGAGAGCAAAGTAAGGAGGTACCATGAGAAGTTTCAAACGGATAGGCAAGCGTTCGATGCCTAATCAGAAGGTGAAAGGGGTTCAGGGCAACGAGAATAAGTATTGCGTATGATACCAAAATAGATCACTTGGGACGGTGGCCCGTCAATTACATACAAGTCCACGCGCGAGGAATAACTTTGGGAACAGGGGGTGTACAGGAGAGTCAGGTTTCGATCCTGTGGAACTATGGGTTATGGGCCCACCATGTGGTTGAAAGTAGGAAGGGGGCCGACATCTTGCACGGTCACAATAGTAAGGCGTGTCAGAGGGTAGCCTATCAGTTATGTCGGCAACAACATCGATACCAAGGGTGAGGGACGAAGAGAACCATTTTCCTGCTCGTTGAACGAGGCGGGCCAATAGGCAAGGTTCTCGTCCATCGGTGGCTACCGGAATGTCATCAACAATAGTAACAGGGTCTTACTGACAGAGCGGTACCACAAGGTGTTTACATAAGTAGGAGAATATTACTGCTTAGGTCATATAGATCACAAGAAAGGTTAAATCAAACAATGGAAAGGAAAATATGATTATCAGATTAAACAGAACAATGGAAAGGAAAATGTGTTAAAACACATATTTCGGGGTATTTCCTTCCCAAGGACAAACAGAGCATGATATCCATGACAGGATAGAAAGTAGAAAACCATTTATGTAAGGGGAGAGGAATTTCATGACATTACCCATACAGCGGTGTTTGGATAATTGAGCAGGAAACATTTAGCATTGGGCTTCAAATGTTCTTGCTGAAAATCGGAGTACCACAGACATGCTTCGAGATAGTATTGACATGGTCTTCAAGCAAAGGTCAGACTTTGGATACAGGAAGGATCCATCAGGAACAACTTGTAGAATAAGTCTTACAATTTCCTCGTGGAAGAAGGGATAACCTTGCTAATAAGGAAACTATAACAGCAGGTCATCCGGCCAGGTGTGCTGGGCATGCCATCACCTTACCGGGTCATAAAAAGATCAATGTTATAACTCTTGGAAATATGTCCCAACCATCATATCTGTCCGAGGTTCATATCCGATTGGTGTCAGGATACCTCCGACTTAGGATGCGTGAGAAGAAAAGGTGCACCACAAATTGACAAGATGACATTGTAAGATTCTCGGGAAATGAACTATGGAAGCATGTTCCGAAACAAGCGTTCATCATTAAATCAAGGAGAGGGGAGGAGATGGCTGGTGGACTCAGCGCTAATTAATTGAGATTCCAAAAAATGGATTTCCACAATTATATGAACAAAGAGATAACATTTGCCAGATCAAATGATATAATGATGTATGCTCGAGGACAGCATACACATTTAAACATTGGTTGAAAGGTGCACCCGAATATGGGCTGGGTTGCACGACCAACATCGGTCAATAATCAATAGTCTAAGAATGAATGGCCGACCATTAACTTCAAAGCAAGAGGGTTGCTAGAAGGGCAGAATCCAAACAGCACCGCTCACTTGTTGGTACCCCGGTTGGAATCAACACGAGGACCCAAGAAAGAATGGTGATGGTGAGAAGTATCACAATACCAAGAATTCCTTAAGTGGTGGAGCAGTCCTCACAATATCCTTGATATTAAAAGATGGTAATACTCCAAGGTAAAGAAGAACAAATGTTGGATAGCAGGGATCTCAAGGTATAACACAAAACGCGAACAAGTTTGTGTTGAACGGAAGGCAATAAAGTGGTCGATCATAACACAAATCATCGAGGGCAAGGACGGTATTCTCTTCATGAATCCGATTGATATCCTGGAAGAGCTCATAAGGTTGATGAAGATCACGACATATTTGTCGAGAGGTTTCAAGAAGATGTAATCAATTTGCGACGACGTCAAATCAAAGGAATGATGAAGCGAAAGGTTATTGGAACCATGGGTACGACACAAACTCGAAATCAAGCTTGTTGTTCAAGGCAAAATGATATGATGAGGAAAATCGACATAAGCTTAGCTCATCATCGACAATTTGTGCTTCAGGAAGAAGGACCAGGTAGCACAGTTAAATTTAGCACGATAATGATATAGCCGATCAGGCTTGGGATGAAGTGATCGGGTAGAAACTTGTAAGCAAGGAAGATTGCTAAGAATGGTTGAATCGTAGAAAGGACACGATTCAGTTATCGATGTATTTGAGTGACTAACCACTCAGAACCTAGGAAACATTGGAATCGGTGAGAATGTAGTACTTGATGAAGAACTCATAAGAAGTTATGCAGTCCCAAGACAATCTCGAGATACCAGGGGGTAATACTCAACGACGAATCAAAGTAGAGGTTGGACTGGGGTATTGCTCTACAAAAGACAAGTGCTTAAACTTGCACGATAAATGGTATTTAAAGGAGAACATGGTCGGAACCACGATTGCAAAAGGCCAGATCCCAGATATAAGATGAACTTATACCAAAGGAATAATTAATTTAAGAGAAGCTTTGATGATAAGATCTACATCGTGTCCATGGGCATGAACGCAAGGTTCAAGGTCGACTCCCACTTCGTCAATGTATAACCTCCCATTCACTTCTCGCTTTGATAAAGGCATTAGTGTTGAAAGTTTTACCTGGTGAAATACCAGATGAGTATGGCTCGTGAAAACTTCCGAGTTCACACATATCAAGGAAGGCATAGGTTCAACCCATCAAGGCATCTTGGGAACGTATACCATCAACTTCAGGGGTAAATAACTCAAGCTCGGAAGTAAAGCATGGTTGACAAGGCAGAGGATACAATTTACCAAAGGCATTATGTATTAGAGAATGAACTCACAAGGTGATTAATTATGAAGGACACTGTCGAATAATAATCCAACAGTGGATATGGCGATCCACAATGGAGCTGATGTGAGTATCGATACCCAACCAGAGGAAGTAATAATGCAAGGGCGTCAGATTATAAAATATCTGAATAATTCGATGCTTAGGTAACAAGGAAATTATGATTTCTGAAACAAAGGATCAGAAGCAGACTGTTTGATTAAAAATGAATAAGTTGAATAGACTTGGGGGTACAATCGACGACAACTTGATTGGTCGAGGACCAGCTCATGTTTAAAATGACGTCTAAGCTGGAAGGATGAATTCTAGGATCTAATTGAGGATTGCGAGCATTCGCAACATATTGAATCAACAGACTCAAAATGATAATGACAAGGTATGCCATTAAGATTACGAGACTTATGGGGTTAACCATAATGCAAGCAAGCAAGAATTTCAAAAGCAATAGGCTGCTCAGGATTTTCGGAAGATCGGGTAGTATTTGAATGTATTTTTGTGAAACACATGAACAACTTTGGACGAAGGATACTCGGCAAGCGCGAGTAATTATCCGTAGGGGTATTCATGAAGTAAGGAACTGCAGGGCAGTAAGTGTAAAGAATTCTTGGAATATCGAAGAGTATTTCAGGACATCTTGTAATAACAAGAGCAACTGGGGATGACAATATGAACGATAGGTGTAAGTAGTTATCTAGAGGGACTTATCGATGGAAGTGAATTGCAAAAGCGATGGCACATAGTCTCGAGAGCACATCATAGAGTATCTTCGGAATCTTCTGGTGCAGCAGGCGGTCATCAGTAACGAGGGGCTCTCCGGGAGAAAGTACTTGCGAGAACCTAAAGTTAGTTTTGTTTTTAGCAAAATCATTTAACCCGAATAGAAGAGAGATCGGAGTCCCAGAGCATAGATGAGGAATAAAAGATCCTAATACCACCAAATGGCGACGTGGGCCCATGGGCCGCACAGCCATGTTAGTAAAAGTTTTGTAAAGTCTAGACTCAACTTCGGCCAAGGAGTGTGGAAGGGGGATTTCTACAGGCAGTCGGCTCTGATACCAACTTGTGACGCCCCCGATTCAATCGTACACTAATCATACACGCAAACGTGTACGATCAAGATCAGGGACTCACGGGAAGATATCACAACACAACTCTAAAAATGAAATAAGTCATACAAGCATCATAATACAAGCCAGGGGCCTCGAGGGCTCGAATACAAGTGCTCGATCATAGACGAGTCAGCGGAAGCAACAATATCTGAGTACAGACATAAGTTAAACAAGTTTTCCTTAAGAAGGCTAGCACAAACTGGGATACAGATCGAAAGAGGCGCAGGCCTCCTGCCTGAGATCCTCCTAACTATTCCTGGTCGTCGTCAGCGGGCTGCACGTAGTAGTAGGCGCCTCCGGTGTAGTAAGAGTCATCGTCGATGGTGGCGTCTGGCTCCTGGACTCCAGCATCCTGTTGCGACAACCAGAAAGAAAGGAAAGGGGGAAAAGGGGGAGAAAGCAACCGTGAGTACTCATCCAAAGTACTCGCAAGAAAGGAACTACACTACATATGCATGGGTATATGTGTAAGGAGGCCATATCAGTGGACTGAACTGCAGAATGCTAGAATAAGAGGGGGATAGCTAGTCCTATCGAAGACTACGCTTCTGGCAGCCTCCGTCTTGCAGCATGTAGAAGAGAGTAGACTGAAGTCCTCCAAGTAGCATCGCATAGCATAATCCTACCCGGCGATCCTCTCCTCGTCGCCCTGTTAGAGAGCAATCACCGCGTTGTAACTGGCACTTGGAAGGGTGTATTTTATTAAGTATCCAGTTCTAGTTGTCATAAGGTCAAGGTACAACTCCAAGTCGTCCTGTTACCGAAGATCACGGCTATTCGAATAGATTAACTTCCCTGCAGGGGTGCACCACATAACCCAACACGCTCGATCCCATTTGGCCGGACACACTTTCCTGGGTCATGCCCGGCCTCGGAAGATCAACACGTTGCAGCCCCACCTAGGCACAACAGAGAGGTCAGCACGCCGGTCTAAATCCTATGCGCGCAGGGGTCTGGGCCCATCGCCCATTGCACACCTGCACATTGCGTGGGCGGCCGGAGAGCAGACCTAGCAACCTCCATTACAAAGGAAGTTGCGTTAACGCAGTCCAACCCGGCGCGCGCCGCACAGTCGCTGACGTCACGAAGGCTTCGGCTGATACCACGACGTCGAGTGCCCGTAACTGTTCCCGCGTAATTGGTTAGTGTGTATAGGCCAGTGGCCAGACTCAGATCAAATACCAAGATCTCGTTAAGCGTGTTAAGTATCCGCGAACGCCGGACAGGGCCAAGCCCACCTGTCTCCTAGGTGGTCTCAACCTGCCCTGCCGCTCTGGCACAAAGTAACAGTCGGGGGCCGTCGGGAACCCAGGCCCACCTCTACCGGGATGGAGCCACCTGTCCTTTCAGCCCCCTCATCAAAATCGCTTGCGGGTACTCATCGAGCTGACCCGACTTTAGTCACCATCTGTATAGTATGTATGTATGTATGGTATATACCCGTGATCACCTCCCAAGTGATCACGGCCCGATAGTATAGCAAGGCAGACTGACAAGAATGTAGGGCCAATGATGATAAACTAGCATCCTATACTAAGCATTTAGGATTGCGGGTAAGGTATCAATGACTGTAGCAACAATGACAGGCTATGCAACAGAATAGGAGTAACCGAACAGTAACATGCTACACTACTCTAATGCAAGCAGTATAGAGAAGAATAGGCGATATCTGGTGATCAAGGGGGGGCTTGCCTGGTTGCTCTGGCAAGAGAGAGGGGTCGTCAACTCCGTAGTCGTACTGGGTAGCAGCGGCGTCGGTCTCGGTGTCTAGCGGAAGAAGAGGGGGAAGAAACAATGAATACAATGCAAACAGATGCATGACGATGCATGACAAAGCAAAACGTGATGCTAGGCGTGCCCTAACGCGGTATGAGGTGATGTCGGTGAAGGGGGGAAACATCCGGGAAAGTATCCCCGGCGTTTCGCGTTTTCGGACAGATGAACCGGAGGGGGAAAGTTGCGTGTTCGATATGCTAGGGGTGTGTGGCTGACGAACGGGTTGCATATCTGGAATCGTCTCGTCGTTCTGGGCAACTTTCATGTAGAAAGTATTTTCATCTGAGCTACGGTTTATTTTATATTAATTTTAAAAGATTTAAAATCATTTTAGGATTAATTTAGTTATTTTAATACAACATTATCCAGAACAGTGTTTGCTGACGTCAGCATGACGTCAGCAGTTGACCTGGTCAACCCGACATGGGGGTCCCGCATGTCATTGGCTAACTAACTAACTAACTGTTTAGTCAAATTAATTAGCAGGTTAATCTGGTTTAATAGTTAGTTAACAGAATTAATTAAGTTAATAATTCTATAATTAATTAATTAATTAATATTATTTATTTATTTTATTATTTTTTAATTCTTTTCTCTAACATTCTAGGATGGGCCCCGGCTGTCATTGGGCCAGGGGCCATAATGGATTTGGGCGCTAGCGGGCGTTGGGCGCAACCCGAACTGGCGCAGCGGGCGCCCGTCCGCTGCCTCAGGCGCGACCAACGAGGGGGGATGGCGAGCCGGGGCGCACCCTCGCCGGCGAGTGGCAACGACGCAGACCGGTGCGGGACTGCGTCCGCAGGGCGACGCATGGCGGAGTGGGAGCCGGGGCGACGGAGGCAAGGACCGGGCGATGCGGCCACAGGTGCGGTGGTGCGGGCGAGGTAGGCTAGGCGAGGCGGGGCATCGGACCGGGCGAGGGACGGAGCCCCAAGGCGGCAAGCAGCCGGGAGGGGTGGACGCGGTCAGGGCCAGCTAGCAGGGGCGCGCGCGGACACGGCGAGCGTGCAGCCACGGCGAAACGGCGGCGGAACAGAGGGGGGGAATGGGGGAAGCGTGCTCACGGGTCCCTATAGTTGTGCTAAAATGAGCTCGGGGAGGCGCCGGAGCGTGGGGTCGCGATGATCGATGACGAGGACGGAGACGACGCGATGCAGCCGCTGGGGAGGAGGAGAAGGAGGCAGGCCGGCGACATGGTGGTGGCGACGACGGGCGACGGCATCGGGTCGAGGAGGAGCTCGAGGAGGCCGGCGGCGATGCTTCCGGCGAGGGGCGTTCCGAGCGACGACGATGGGATCCAAGGGCGACGGGGTCGAGCGCTGGGCATCGGCGGCGTGTTTCCGGCGACGGCGCGGGTGCATGGCGTCGGGGGCGGCGGTTGCCACCGACGGGATCCGCACGGGGGGGAAGGGAGAGAGAGGCGGGCGAGATC